>NW_015540882.1:776089-776362 GCF_001515605.1 Sinocyclocheilus anshuiensis | reverse complement strand
AATTTTTGTGTGAATTTGTCCATTTAAACACAATACTTCAGAGAAAGCTTAATATTTGCGCGCGTTCTGAGGCACGGGTTTGAGCACTTCGAATGAGCGCACGCACAAATCTTCTCACTGCACGCGCGAACTCGCGTCCTCTGACTCTTACATGTTTAAACTGGCAAAGTTTAAAGGGGTCATATGATGTTGCTAAAAAACACATTATTTTGTGTATTTGGTGTAATGAAATGTGTTTATGCGGTTTAAGGTTCAAAAAACACATTATTTTCC
>NW_015540882.1:771776-774931 GCF_001515605.1 Sinocyclocheilus anshuiensis | reverse complement strand
TGAGGAACGGCCGGCGGGCTTGAGAACGGCGCGGCCGGCGGGCTTGCGGCAACCACATGTGACGTTACAATAAACCAGACCCTGGCCTGTCACCCAGGGGGCTACCACCAGCTCTGAATGAGCTTGCTCAAAGTAACTGACTCGATAGATCTCTGGTAGCAAACACCCTGCTCAGAATTGTATTACCAGGGATACATAAGTCGAGTGGGGCCCAAGGTGAAAACTGGGGCCTGAACCAACTCAGAGAAAGGGAACGAGGCTGACAGCACGTAACCCATACCATGCAGGATTTTAGAAAGTGCGCAGGATGCTTAGCATGCACACTTACCACAGTGTGGATTTTAGAAAGTACACAGAAGCTCAGCGTGTGCACTTACCATAATATGAATTTTAGAAACACTGTTCCTAAGGGGTAACTAGTGTTGTCAAAAGACCCAGTACTTCGGTACCAAGTCGGTACTAAAAAAATGAAAACGTTACGGTACCAGGTTTTTTTAAGTACCGGTGGTACCGAGTACCCGGTCAACCTGGTTCTTGATGCGCTCTCTTCATAAAGGCATTGAGACATGGCGGAAACACACCAAACTAACAAAACACTTTAAAGACACCCAGATCAAATGAAAGAGTTCAAGCAGGTAAGTTTCATTTTAATTTTTAATACTTAGATCAGTGTTTCCCATACATTGATTTATTTGTGGCTGCCCGCCACAAATAGATTTTCCATAAGGCTTTGACTTCGTTGACCAAGGAGGCGACAGGGACAAGCCTAATAACTCAGTAATGTTGCGTATGGAGCGGCGCTCTCAGCCCTCAGGCTGAGGCGGGCCCTCAAAAGCACAAACTGGGTGCGAAGGCTCATAGCTAACCTTCGCAGTGAGGGGAGCAATCCTCAGCTCGAACAGAAGGCAGTGCTAGATTAGCTAGCAGGTCCCAATGAGAGACTGTCAATTGATACAGCTGAACACAGTCTTATGCTTTCTATCTCGATAGAGAGCGTGGGTCCCATTTAACCAGACCTGATAACCTATTCATGCATACAAGGGCTACTCCTCCTCAGAGCCGAAGCACTCAGGAAGGGTTCCCACATAAAAACATCTCACTCGTACCTCAGGGAATACAGTGCATCTCAAGCCCACTCCGCAGAGGGGCACACAGGTTCGACCATAAGGGCAGTGTGACAGGGAGGTCCCGTGGGCCTGACCGTCTATCGAACTGCAAAGAGTGGAGTTAAGGAGTGTCAAGCCACTCGACGCCTCAGCGAGAGGAGCTCTAGCTCAGGGAACGTGCATGATGGTTGAGAGGATGACTCAAATCTCAAGAGACCCCTCGGGGCGAGACATGAGTAGCGTGTCCTGGCCAGGGCAGCTACTCGAAGCAGATACCCAGCCAGGACAACAGGGAGCACGTCACGAAGCATTGCTCCGAAAAACAAATGCTCAACCTGAATGGAGGACCCACAGGTCCTGAGGTTGCAGCATTATACTGGGGACCTGATGCTAAGGAGGCTCTCACAGAAGCTCAGCAACTTGGCTGCGTGGTCTAGTAAGCATGAAGCCGAAGATTAGGGCTATCATCCAGCCTGGATCCAATACTGACGGGTGAGTTTACCATCAACACCCTCGGTCAACAGCGAGAGGATCTGACTTACACAGGGGAGGTGCTCGAGAGGTCCTAACCCTAAAACAAAGTCAGAAAACCGGAACAGGTCCAAGTAGCGCTGCGGATGAGAGACTGTAATGCAAGCGCAGGAGACTCCTACCTAACCTCGGTCAGGTGGGTGGCTTTAGGGGAATTAAGGGGAGGAAGATTAGAGCAGATTTTAATACTCTCAGAGGGAGGTGAGTAGATGGCTCATGTTTTACTCTGGTCCAGACGAGAGCGTTGGGAACGCCTTGTCTGGATCACCTCGTCTGGACCACACCACCGCCTGTTACCCTTTAACTCACACCTCCTTTGAGCCCTACCCGAAGGCGGAGGAGGGGCGCGAGTCGCGACACTAGCCTTCTGTGCCCGCCTCTGATCCTTAGATTGAGTCGGGCCAGGACCCCTGGGTTGTTCGGGCTCAGACCTGGACCTTCGTGGAATGAAGGACTTAAAGGCGGCCGAGCGCGTCTTGGCCTCCTTAAACTTCTTGACCACCATCTCGACAGAAGTGCCGAAAAGCTCAGAAGGGGAAACCGGCACATCAAGGAGAAAGCCCCTCTCTTTCATCCCGATATCCGCCAGTTTCACCTACAGATGCCTCTCCGTAACCACCATGGCCGCCATGGATCTGCCAATGGCAGTGGCAGTCTGCTTAGTGGCACAGAGAGCAGATCTGTGGTGCGACGCAACTCAGCCACCTCATCAAAACTGGCCCGCGAGCAATAATATCTGTCCCGCCCGCAGTCAGATTATTTTGATAGTGGCTGGTTCTGAAATAGATATGTCATGACAGCAACAGTTACTCACAATCACTTCGTCTTTAGTGATTTTGCCTTCAGAATAAAAGTACGAGAACGTTTTTGCAGTAATGTTTTATTTTTAGATTAATTGAGAGCTTTTAATTTGAAAAGTTCTGAAAGACATTCAAAAGAGTCTATTATATTCTTTGCAAACAGCAACAGATAAGACACACCGGCTTTGCATTCACAAAACTAGGTAGGATGAACGCATAGTTGTCTTTCCATTCTTCTTTGTATGCCCTATTTTCGCTGTCAACTTTCCTCTTTAGACTCTTTGATAGTGCCTTTTTCTCTCACCAGCTAGCTTAAATGTTAGTACGTTAGGATGATTAAATGCTCGGAGCGCGGAGGGGTAATTGTTGCCGCTCTACTCCACTCACATACTCTGCCGGACACCGCCACACAAATGTGGCTTTTTGTTAATGACTGTCCTACTACAGGATTTAACACAGAGTAACAGCTCACTACCAGTTACAAAAGACACTGTAACAGTCTGTCACAGGCAATTCTAGTTGCATTTTTCATCAATTGATTTCTTAAATGATCCTTTGACTATATATATAGTATATATGTTCTGGCCCGCTATCCAGTGGCAAATTTTTTTTGGCCCAATGCCAAACTTACTTGCTGACCCCTGATATACAGGTGCATCTCAATAAATTAGAATGTCATGGAAAAGTTCATTTATTTCAGTAATTCAACTCAAATTGT
>NW_015540882.1:767198-769560 GCF_001515605.1 Sinocyclocheilus anshuiensis | reverse complement strand
GTGTTTTGAGTTGATTAGCTGATTGGCATGTCACCATATTCTAATTTGTTGAGATAGTGAATTGGTGGGTTTTTGTTTAATGTGAGCCAAAATCATCACAATTAAAAGAACCAAAGACTTAAACTACTTCAGTCTGTGTGCATTGAATTTATTTAATACACAAGTTTCACAATTTGAGTTGAATTACTGAAATAAATTAACTTTTCCATGACATTCTAATTTATTGAGATGCACCTGTATGGCCTTAAAAATTAAGATACCAAAAGATATGTTTGTAAAGAACTACATTATATAAGGATATTAAGATCAAGAGATTTAACCAATAGACCTCCTGTAATTTTTTTACATTTTTTTACCCTCCTGTAATTTGGCTCCAAATCTCAGGTGAAAATTGTTGTTTTGAGCCCCCTCTACAAAATAGTGGATTACTCTGTAAATATTCATCTGTGACATTTAATATTTTGGCTTACGTCACTATTTATGTTTTTCTTTCTTCAGAAGAAAAATATTAACAAAATAGGACCTCTGGTTGAGTTGACACGGAATGACCCAGCTGAAATTTTGCTTTAATATTTGGTTTGCTATAGCAGTGTTGGACTTCAGTTCAGTTACTGATACGCAGAGGCGGACAGTAACTAAGTACATGTACTTGAGTAATAACTTTATTTGCTTGGCATGAAGCAAGATAAAATAGCAACTTAAATAATCTCACATTTTTAAATAGAAAATGTCCTTGTCTTTCTCCATTACAAGATTAATCTATAATAGCTTAAAATAAAACAATTATGAATTAAAAAAAAAGAGAGATATGCTCTAGCCTCCCACTTTACCCAAACTCTGTACAAAATGGCATCTATTTAAGTGTAGGGAAACTGTTGTCCACAATTTAACACAACATACTTTAGTTCTGATTATACAAGTTTTAGCCACACAAACACTGCAGCATCTGTTACACCAAATACACAAAATAATGATCTTTAAAAAAGCATCATATGACCCCTTTAAGTCTTAGTTTGCTCTTCCACAAATTAAAGCCTTAAAAAGGTCTTAAATTGGAGCAAAGTGCAAACATCTAAACATCCTTAAATCAAGATACATTTTCTTGAGATGCAAACTGATGCAAAGTCTTGTTTTCTGAGAAATGAAATGAGTTTATGCTTAAAACAAGAACAAATATCTGTCACTGGGGTATGAACTAGTTTCCCATTTGAAATGTTACATTTTCTGAGCTTATTGTCCAATATTTGTTCTTGTTTTAATCATAAACTCGCTTCATTTTGATCAATTTCTCACAAAACGAATATTATGCAATTTTGCTTCTTAAGTAAATGTGTCTTGATTCACTAATCTTTAGACATTTGCACTGGAAAACCAGATGAAAATACTGAGCATGTTTTTGCAGTGTGATCACAAGTACAGTAAAGTTATTTCAATATTCTAGTGGCTGGGAGCAGAGCTATTCAAAAGCTTTTTTTTTTTTTTAAATGAATGAATAAAAAGTAACAGATGTGTTGTAATTTTCAAACTTTGAAGTGTTGCTAATACAACTCATTTACATTTAGAGAACATCGACAGTGTTGCATTAAATTTATTCCTTAGATCTATATATGAAAGTGAAAGTGGACGTGTGGCCGGAATCATACTCAGAATTTGTGCTCTGCATTTAACCCATCCAAGTGCACACACACAGCAGTGGGCAGCCATATTGCTGCGGTGCCCGTGGAGCAGTTGGGGGTTCAGTGTCTTGCTCAAGGGTCTCACCTCAGTCGTGGTATTGAGGGTGGACGAGACCGCTGGTTATTCACTTCCCCCACCGACAATTCCTGCCGGACCTGAGACTCGAACCCACAACCTTTAGGTTACAAGACTCTCTAACCATTGGGCCATGACTGCCCCAAGGTTTTTTTTTTGTGTCTTAAATTTACCTTCATAAGACCTGGTGGTAATAATGATTTATCTCATGTAAAAAAAAAAAAGGTACATTGCTACTATTTATGCCGGGTTCAGACTACACAATATTTTTGTCGGTCACGATAGTCACTGTGTCAGATTACACAATTTTGACTCCTAAAATCTTGTCGTGTCGTGGACAAGAAACATGTCAGACTACACGTTGCTTCCCGACCATTCATCGCGTGTCGTCTTTAACGATGCGTGTGATGTCATCGAGAAGGCGGAACTAGCGAATGACTTCCGAAAACAAGAGTGTAAACATTGCTGAAGCGCTTCCGCTATAGTTCGCCAGCATTTTCTTTCTTTGTTCTGTCGTGGTAGTCCCTCGATGACACCTCATACAGGCATGAGTACTGTTGCCACAGCTCCACGAACCTTTCCTCCATCTCATAATTCCACCTAGCAGCAC
>NW_015540882.1:753054-767174 GCF_001515605.1 Sinocyclocheilus anshuiensis | reverse complement strand
TCGCGTGCCGTCTTTAACGTCTCGCGGGATGTCATCGAGAAGGCGGAACTAGCGAATGACTTCCGAAAACAAGAGTGTAAACATTGCTGAAGCGCTTCCGCTATAGTTCGCCAGCATTTTCTTTCTTTGTTCTGTCGTGGTAGTCCCTCGATGACACCTCATACAGGCATGAGTACTGTTGCCACAGCTCCACGAACCTTTCCTCCATCTCATAATTCCACCTAGCAGCACCATCGTGCAAATCGTGGCAAAATCGTGTAGTCTGAACCGGGCATTACACTAACAATATTATTATTATTTATTTATTATTTTTTTACAACACTACCAAAATACTTTTTAGTTGTTACAAAAGAAAAGTATCAAGTCAGTTATTACATTATCATTTTACATTCAGATTATTATTTTCAATAATATTGTATGATAATAATAAAAATAAATATTATATATTTAATATTAGATGTAATAATAATAACAACAATAAGAAATAATGTATTATTATTATTAATAATAAATGGTTTGGGTAATAATAATAAACTGTAGTTTGTGTTATTTTTCTTTATTGTAAATAAATATTTACATATGTATGTTAATAATAATTGGAATAAAAAACTGCAAGGCTGTTTATGGTTGCCATCAATGTATTAATATAGAGTATGTTTATTATATATAATGTTTGCTTGTAATATATAATTGTTTTATTAATATTATTTTATTAATAAATTATTAGAAATTGTTATTGTTGTTAATAATAATAATAATAATTGGATTAAAAACCTAGGCTATTTTTTGGTGCTGAGCAATGTATCAATATAGATTATTATATGTATGTTTGTAATCAAATTTATATATATATATATATATATATATATATATATATATATATATATATTTGTTATTTTAGATTATAAAATACATTTATGTAATTATATGCATTTTAATATTTTTTTATAGTTGTATATACTACATAATTACATATTTTTACCTTAGCAGTGTGGTAGATGTTCACAGCATTGTCAAGATCAATGTTCTGAGCACAGATAATTTCACAGTGCCGCTGTAGCGCCCCCAACTGGAACAAACTGGCTGCTGTCAGTAACTACAGAACGCAAACAAAGGAGTGAACAATAATTTCTTCTGTTTTCTGTTTTATTACTTGCTTCAATCTACAAAATTAGTTTCTATTTTTGTGTCTGTGAATCTGAGAAGATAAAGTTTCATCTTGAATTACTGCAGGTAAACTCAAGAGGTTCCAGTGCATGAACAATTGGCAGTGACTGTGGATGAATTGCCAAGATCTTCCTTGTGACCCCTCTCTGTTTATGAGTATTAAGCTGGGTTGGCCTGTATCTTGTTTGTCTTACCTCCAGTAACTCTGGGACGCCCATCTTCAGAGACTCCGTCCCCCCGCAGTACAGGTATGACATCATCATCTGGATAAACACGATGAGACAGTGATAAACTCCTGATTACATCTTGGAACACCCTGTTGTATCTCAGCCCACTGAACGAGGATTCAACTGATCTTACCTGGAAGATGTTGTACTTGACGTTGCTGATCTCGATTTCCTTGCGGGGCTGAGTGCTGTCCGTCCCGTTCAGCGCCAGCAGACTTTTGAACCTGATTTCAGAGCAGACAACATGCTTTATTCTTAACGGTTCATTTGTGTTTCAAAATATTATCTACATATAGAGACCTGTGTTACGAGATAACAGATTTCTTTTATGTAAGTAACGTAATGGACTCACCTGTCGGACGCCGTGAGCAGCAGAACTCCATGAGAGTAGAACGGTTTGCCCTCCACTAGGAACGTCACGTCAGACATCTCTGGGTTGTTCAGGAAGTGAGGGTCTGTGGAAAGATGAATCTGAGACATCAGGCCCAAGATTTTCCAGAGTAATCCGTTACAGATAGAAATAAAAATTAACTGCAACTATAATGTGCACTATAGAAGACCGTTTCCGCCACTGAATAAAAAAAGTGACTTTTTATCTCACAATTCTAACGTTTTTCTCAGAATTGTGAGATATAAACTCGAAATTGCAAGAAACAAAGTCAGAATTGCAAGATAGAAAACTTTTCTGCGAAAAAAGTCTATCTCTAAAGTTTATCTCACAATTTTGACTATAACACGCAATTGTGAGTTTATATCTCTCAATATCTCTGAGAAAAAAGTCAATTGTGAGACAAAAAGTCACAATTACCTTTATTTTTTATTCTGTGGCAGAAATAGTCTTCCATAGTGCACTACCAAGTAACTGAACACCGTATCATTGACAAACTTTAGTTTTTTTTTGTTTTGTTTTTTATCAATGCTGGGTAATTTAACTAGTAGATTCAGTAAATGCTGCAAATTCATAAATGTAACTGTACTAAGATTGAGTGAATTACCGAGTTGAGCAGAGAGAGCTGCCTTCTTTTCTTGGATAGGAGGAAGTGGAGCAGGACCGTAACAGTGACTAAAAATGACGCCCAACTGGTGGATTATTGCCTCATTCTATAGAGAAAGAATTAGTCATAAGGTAGTTAAACTAAGAGTTGTTTAAAGCCATTGTCACCCCAGGTCTGAATTTCTGGTACAAAAAAAAATAAATAATACAAATTTAGAACATAGTGTCCTATTCAGATCCTTTTTAGATATCTTAAATTTCAAACCACAATGAACTGTCATGTTTTAATTCATAGTCTAGGTTCAATTTTTAATTGCTCACCATCCATTGACGTAATTAAAATTCAATGTGTTTGCTGTTGCTTTTTTTTTTTTCACATGGGCTTTTTATGAACAAATGTCCAGTTTTTTACCTTGCTGTTTTTCAGGATGTTGAACATCAAAGGAAGGCCGATGCAGACTAGTTCCTCACAGTAATCCTCCTCTTTGATGGAGGTGAAGTCTCGCAGAAGGGAGAGCATGACTCCAGCTCTGGACCTTTGTTGAGCGCTGCGTAGTGACTCCAACCACACATGGAGGTTCCATGGCACTCCTGCAGAATCAGACAATATGTAAAGAATTGTTTACAAATAATCAAATGCTTTTTTGATAGCTCAGCTTTACATAACCGTATCAAAGAAAGAAATTCCATATTTATATATATATTTTTTAAATTGAACGTGTTACTTTACATCATCTACACTCTTTATGTTCTCTGAAAATTATTTACGATTCTGTGGTTAGTCATGCATCTAACCTACCCAATGATCTGAGCTCCATGGTGACATCTAGGTAGCCGTGCTCTGCGCTGTAGAAGGATGCCTCCTGCAGAGCTTTCATACGGGCCTTACACAGCTTGGGCAAGGAATCTTCTGACACCAGGCTGAGGTTTGGGGATGAAGGAGGGGGTAGAGAATGTCCATTCCGGCCAGACGCCCGCGTCTCGGCCTCCACACCCTCCGCCAGGATCTCCTCCAGAGAGAGCACATCTTCCCTTACCTTCTGAGGCTGAGAGAGGAGCTTCCGCAAAACATTCCTGGAGAACATATTTATGCTTTAGTTCAGTGATAGATGGATGAGCAGGTAGATAGACAGCTCAATACAAAGCTAAATGGGTGGATAGATAATTAATGCTTGGACATATGGAGAGACAGAAGGATTGATGGATGAGTAGATGGGTAGATGCATACAGTAGATAGATATTTGCATAGATTGGAAGATAGGTGCCTGGGTAGAACATGTGTGATTTGAAAGGTAGTTTGATGCAGAGGTAGACAGCTGGCTGGAAATATGGAATATAACGATAGCTTAATAGAAAGCTAGATGGATAGATAAATAATATTACAAAGGCAGATTGATGTAAAAAAGATCATGAATGGTTGGATTGATAGCCAGATAGCTGGGTGGCTAGATAATGAATTACTGGACATAATGGGTCAATAGGAAGCTAGATGGATGTATAAATGAATGATTAGTTGGATAGATAATGAGTAGACAAAAAGAGGGATGGATGGATGATTGGAAGGACAGATAGCTAGCAGATAATGAATGACTGGACAGACAGACAGACAGACAGACAGACAGACAGATAGATAGATAGATAGATAGATAGATAGATAGATTCTGGCAGGATAGAAAATGAATGATTGGACAAAGCTAGACAAATCGATAGAAAGCTAGATGAATAGAAAGTAAGTTAGCTGATGTGGTAATGCAGTTGCGTATGAGTTGTCATAAGGGATCATGTTGAGAGTTGTGGGGAGCGAGTAGTGTGTGTTAGTGTGATCTGTTCCAGGCTGTTGTGGATGATGGGAGGTATCACCTATGGCCATGGGCGGCAGCGTGACTGAAGCAGTTCATGTCCTCATAGAGCGATGATGTCAGCGTGTTACTGTCCCGGGACCTCAGCAGGGGGTCGGCACCGCGCACCAGCAGTAAACTAACCATTTCGTAATTCCCTGCGAGATTGCGAAAGCAGGAGAGTGACCAGAGGAGAAGGAGAAAAGGAGAAACAGATGGTGAGATTACACCGATCTGGAGAATAAATGAGAAAGAACCACAATAAAAGAAAAGAATGCAATTCATGATCATTAATGTAATGATCTTAGAAGGGTCATGTCACAAGGAATCCACTTTTCCTTGATCTTTCGAGATAAAAGAGCTTAATGTACTGTGAAAACATACTGTAATTTTTAGAACTCGCAACATCCTCTTCATCCAAAATCAACTCTGCTTTCTTTCGTTTTTTGACACCAGTAACATGAAATGTTAACATTACACCCACATTTACAATAAAGAATGCCTACTAAAGTTCAGAAACATGGCCCTTCCAGTCACTGTGAGGTATAGACTTCAGTCAGGGTGGCGCCATATTAAATTTTTGACAGGAATGAAAACTAGGCTTTGAGTGATAGAAGTACAGTGTATTCAAAGGTTGTACTGTTTAACAACATACAGATGACGAAATGTCTTTCTAAAACAACTTTCAGAAGACAAAAACTCATTTTTGAAAGTTGAGTTGTGAGTTGGTGAAAATTATATGATCTGAGACCTTTATATAGTGTGTGCTATTCTTAAAGCGGTCATGTGATGCGATTTCAAGTTTTCCTTTCTCTTTGGAGTGTTACAAGCTGTTCGTGCATAGATAAGATCCCTAAAGTTGCAAAGATTAAAGTCTCAAACCCAAAAAGATATTCTATTTAAAGGTTAAGACTCGTCCATGCCTTCCTAAAACGCCTCATTTAAACACGCCCCCACATGTCTACTTCACTGTGGGAAGATTTGCATAACACCGCCCAGATGTTCACGCAAAGAAAGAAGGTGTAACTTTGATTCTTGCTGTAGTGTTGCTGCCGCCGCCATGTCGTGCAGATGCTGTGTGTTTCATTGTGAAAGCGAAAATGCTTTGTTTGGCCTTCCAAAAGAGGACACAACTAGAAATCAGTGGTTAAGTTGTATTTACAACACAGAACAGTTCAAACCAAATATTCAGATGTGTGCAGCGCATTTTACGAAGGACTGTTTCCTGAACCTGTGAGAGTAGACTACAATGCCGGCTGTTCTGACTCACAGACCGTAAGTACGTTTTCATATTTAAAGAATTTGCCACTGACGATTCAAACGTGAGTTTTGAGCAGTGTAGTGTAGCGCTTGTTGTTTTTTGTTTCTCTGATCACAAATGCAGACATGGTTTTATGTTTACGCGGCACATTGCAACGCAATGTGTAAAAAGACAGTATAAGTCATTATAATCTGTAATTATGTCCCCACTGGATACAACAAATGCATCGTTTGTAATGGGTTTGAATGTTTTTATCTCGTCGCTCCGGGACAGGGCATCACAGTCTGGTAAGGGGAGTAATATTTCCATCACACGCTTGAGGTATTCAGCCAATCACAACGCACTGGATAGCTGGCCAATCAGAGCATACCTCGCTTTTCAGACTGATGAGCTTTGTAAAAATCTATGCATTTCAGAAAGGCGGGGCATAGAGGAAAAACAATAATGTACAGTATGTGGAAAATAATGTGTTTTTTAAACCTTAAACCACATAAAAGCATTTCATTACACCAACTACACAAAATAATGTTCTTTTTTTGCAACGTCATATGACCCCTTTAAGACCGTAAGGCTGCATCTGAAATTGTGTATTCTCCTACTATATAGTAGTCAAAAAACAGTATTTGACAAAAGTATGTTCGAATTCACAGTAATCATAAAAGAGTAGGCAAAAAGTACCTGACTAACCTAGTACTTCCGACAAGATTCTGAAGTGTGCATATAATGCCATGGGAGAGGATTTGTGAATGGCACTGAAGTGACACAACTGAAGCTGGTAGCTCACATGATAATGACAACATGGCAAATGTAGTTCTATAACATACATTTTTAATAATCCTGAAGTAATTACTTGTTCAAAATAAGTACCTACTCAAGTGTATGCGATTTCGATGCAGCCTTCATTTTCAACCGTGTTAAATTTAATATGGCATCTAACCTCATTAAGGTCTATTAAGGATTTCCGCTGTGTCCCAAATGGGATAAATCCACCAAAGGACACTTCGAAGTGAGGACAATTATGGCCACCAGGATCGTTACAAACCGAAGTGGTTTGGTCCCCAAACCTGTTCCTGGAGGTCTAATGTCCTGCGGAGTTCATCTTCAACCAGCTCCAACAAGGTTTCTAGTGATCCTGAAGGCACTGGTTAGCTGGTTCAGATGTGTTTAATTAAGGTTGGAGCTAAACTCTTCAGGACAGTGGCTCACCAGGAACAGGTTTGGACAGCCCTGCCCTACACCCTTCATCGTTCATCCTCTTGAAGCTCAAACTCTGGAGGGTAAACCCTTCGAAGGGATTAGGGCATAGGGACAAGCCCTTCAGACTAGAACGCAGTGAAAGTATAGCCCCGTTTCCACCGCAGGAACTTTTCCCAGGAACTAGGGACTTTGGGCTCGGTGTGTTTCCACTGCAGGAACCAGGATCTAAATAAAGTTCTGGGTAAAATATGCCCCTCAGAAAGTCCCTGCTCGCAAGGTAGTACTTTTTCAAAGGTCTGGAACTTTCGGGGGCGGGACTTCAGCACTGAGCATGCTGATTGGTTGAGTTCACGCAGCATTGTATTTCAACCACCATATATTCGCATATATTTTTTTAAATATTACTGTTATTGTGTCATGAAATGTAGATTTAACAGTATTTCAGGTGAGAATGTAGTTGTTTTAAACTCAAATCTGTGGTTTATTTATAAAGACAGCGTCTACTTGAAAATGTGCTTTGCCGATTTCGGCGTTGTGAGCTCCACGTGATCAGTGGGCGCTCAGTGTTCATGTTTCCCGACGAGAGCAGCCTCAACTCGGCTAGTCCTTCTGACATTTGCCGCTGGCTCTGATGGGTAAATCTAACAGGTAATCGTTGGTCTTTATTCTATTAATCTATTAATATGTTAAAGGGGTCATATAAATGCGATTTCAATTTTTCCTTTCTCTTTGGAGTGTTACAAGCTCTTGGTGCATAAAGAAGATCTGTAAAGTTGCAAAGACTAAAGTCGCGTAAAAAGACAGTATAAGTCATTATAATCCGTAATTATGTCCCCACTGGATGCAACAAATGCCTAGTTTATAATAGGTTTTAATGTTTTTGTCTCGTCGCTCCGGCCGGGACACAGCATCACAATGTGGTAAGGGGCGTAACGTTTCCGTCACACGCTTGAGGTATTCGGCCAAACCAAAATAATGTTCATTTTAGCAACATCATATGACCCCTTTAAAATGAAAATGAAAAGAGGCAATAACGATATAATTTAGTTTCATTGTAATGTATGTACGTTCCCTGAACTACTTTTCTGCGGCTATTAATATGTTTAAATGAAAATTAAAAAAGGCAGCGGTGTTTGATATCATATTTCGTCTTATTGTAAATACAGTGAGGAAAATTGCAGTAGCCAAGGCGAGCTGACTGACATTATCAAGTACGCTGCTGTTTGCAGAATTACCAGACTTGCGTCGTCCCGTCTGCGGGAGTTCACACTCCTAAGTCTAACTTGCGAAGTCCGAACTACAGAGGATGTCCGAAATTTGCGTACTTGGTATTGAGAAACATGCGCAGACCTACGTCACCAGACTATTTGCCTTATCTTCTCGGTACTTTAGACCACGATGGAAACACAGACAGCAACAGGTCTGGGGGAAAAAATTTCCTGGGACAAATTGTTCCAGGTAATTTCGGTGGAAAAGCGGCTTATGACAGATAGGATAGTAGTTTAGATAATTTAGTATGGACAGTGGTACATATTAAAGGTAACAAAAAAGAGATTTGACTTGTTTAAATGTTGCAGAACTTCCTGTTGAACATCTCCACACGTATTAAATGTTTAAAACCAAACATGTGCTCTGAGCTGTGGCTTTGGTCTGCCAACACAGGGCCGTATTTTTAGGGATTCCTGTTTGGGATGGGAGTGACCAGCCTTCCCTGGCAGGCTGTAAATCTGAGCTGGTGGAGGTTGGGAGAGGCTGGCATGAGTGAGGGAGTTGTGCTACACACACCTGCGGAAGATGCCAGCTGGAGAGGCGTCTCGACGTTGCTCTCCTGTCCGTTATGGACGGCTGCTCCTTCCACATTCGCCCCGGCATCTAACAGAAGCTGAAGATACAGACATACATGTAGGTTAGGAGAGCAACAACAAAACCTACTGCTGACAATGGATGAAACGTACAATTTGTGGCTACAATTTAGTTACATCACTTACAAAAAAGGTTTGTTCAAATGTCCTATTGGTATACTTGCTGTAAATGAAAGATAAGCGAGTATACTTTGTCTGCTTTGTATGTACTTACCAGAGATATACTTAACAAAATCAAGCTAAGTATATTTGGCCTATATTTGGTCTACTTAAAGTAGAGTTAAATGTTTATTTTAAATATGCAAACCAAAGCTGTTAGTATATTTAAATTGTAAAAAATAATATAGGATTTATATACTATAAGATGTTAAGTTCACTTCAAAGACTAAAAGGTGTCCTAAAAGCTAGTAAACTAACAGTATACCTATAAGTTCAAGCGTAGTCTAGTTGCAGTATGAAAGAAATCGCGCAACAAAACAAGCAGCTCGTTACCTGCACTACTGATATATGTCCATGTAACACAGCGAATGTGAGCGCCACCCAGTGGCGGCTGTCTGGATGGACTGAAGGGTGTTTGGGAGAGCAAACGGGTACCTGAACACAAAAGACCATCAGCTTTCATACAGGCTGTAGTGCTAAATAAACATGTAACAAAAAAGCATTCACAGCATGAAAATGTTTTTTAATATATTGAAACAATCTGACATACACTGTGTCCCAATTCAGAGGCTGCATTCGAAGCCTGAATGCATCACATTGGCGTGACAAAGGCTGTCTAAATTCGAAGGCTCCTTCAAATGCATCTTTCGTTTCCCGGCCATGAAGGATTTAACAGACAGATTTTTTTGCAGCCCACACTGTCCCAAGATTCATTGCGCGCCGGTGACGATAAGATTTTTTAAAGAAAATGCCAGATTACTCTTTTTCAAGTAAATTTGCTTCCTTCGACGGAATCAGCATCTGAATTGGGATACAGCTATATAATAACAAGCTAGATTGTTTATTATTATTATTAATTGTTTAGCTGCTGTATCTTTTTTTCTGTGAATTTAGAAGGTTAGGTGAAGGTAGTTTTTTTTCAGTTTGATGCTGAACAATTCATTTGTTAGAAATATTATAGATATAACATTTCTAATTTGTAAATAAAAAATACCTAAAAATGAAATATATATACTATAACATCTAATTTAAAATATTAATCAAAACTATAATAGTATATCAATGATACTTAAATAATGCTGCTATTAAAAATTAACCAACCCCCCCTCCTTTTTTTCCCAAAGAATCATGAAAATTCAGTTTTACTATTATTATTATTATTATCATTATTATTATTTGTAAATATTTAATCAACATTTAATCACAATGAACTTGGTTTACACAGGTCTTAACATACAAAAACAGTGACAGACTAAGAGAGTAACTGGTGGTCCATACCGCTACATCCAGATTGGCTCCAGCATCAATCAGCATTTGGACTAAAGCCTCGTCTCCAGCTGAGCAGGCGTACATGAGCGGGGTCATACCCTACACAGATGCACAGAGAGAGAGAGAGAGAGTGTGACATCTGGATCCAAAACATGATATCAGTGTAACCGAGTGATGTATAGTTTGGTCTTCAGTGCTGACAGGTGTTCTTAATGTCTGGTTTGTGGTTCTGAGTTCACTGTACCTGGTCATCCATGCTGTTGACACCGTCTGGCCCAAGCAGCTCGATGGCCTGGCCAATCAGGTCGGTGCGGCCGCAGTTGAGCATGCGGAAGCCCAGGTCCAGCTGGAACTTATCTGTGGCGGCTTTGGCATCCAGCCGCCTGAAGGAACTAAAGCAGCACTCGGGCCTACAGAAGAAGAGTTAGAAAACATGCATGAAGGAAAAGGAGGACAGTGAGGGAGTGAGTGGAGAAAGGGGTGGGTGGGGTTCAGTGCATGCTTTCATGGGTGGAGTGCTGTATTTTCCTGAAGTGTTTTCAAATCGTTAAGCATAAGGCTGAGCACTTGAGGATCAGTAAACAAGGCTTTGCTGGAGGTCTTTGCAAATGTTTTAATGCAGTTTGATGGAAAGTCACAAATAAGGAGGAGCATGAGATCATGTTTCACGCTTCAGCTCTGCCACATTTTAAGTGCTGTTTAAAAGTCTGTTGAAATTTTTTAAAAATATATAGATTTAATTAGTCTTACAATGTTGTGATGGAAACACTAAAATATACCCAAAAAACAACATCACCACAACTGGAGAACTTGACAAAACACCTTAAAGTCAGCATGAAATGTAATGTATCTTGGCCCTGATGCATGATTCATTAGATTATATGTGTATATACAGTGGGTACTGAAAGTATTCATCCTTTATCCCTGTGTACACCAAACCCATCTTGAGTGTTTGTTGCTAAAAAAGCTCATTTTTTTAGTTACATCTGACCATAGAATCCAGTCCCATTTGAAGTTCCAGTCGTGTCTGATAACAGAATATGCTGGAGTTTGTTTCTGGATGAGCTAGGAGAAATTTTATTGAAGCCCTCCCAAACAACATGTGGTGGTGTAGGTGCTGTTTGATCATTTTTTAAAAGGTTTTCTGACCCCGAAACTCAACTATTTGTACCCACTGTATATATATATATATATATATATATATATATCAAAGGTTTTAATTTGTCCTATGCTTCTGAAAATGTTCATTTATTATTATTTGAACATTTTTTGAAGATAAAGTTGCTACATAAAAGGTGTTGTATGTGGTTGTATGTTCTATCTTGTTGCTAGGGCGTTGTTATGCAGTTGCCAAGCTGTTCTAAGTGGTTGCTACGGTGTTTTGGTTGCTTGGGCATTGTTATATGCAGTTGATAAGCTGTTCTAAGTGGTTGCTACAGTGTTTTGGTTGCTAGGGCATTGTTATATGCAGTTGCTAAGCTGTTGTAAGTGGTTGCTAAGGAGTTCTGGTTGCTAGGGCGTTTTTATGCTGTTGCCAAGCTGTTCTAAGTGCTGCTAAGGTGTTCTGAGTGGTTGCTAGAGCATTTCTATGCCTTCTGAGTGGTCACTTCACATTTGATTCTGAGTGATTGTTTGGGTGTTGTTATGCAGTTTATATGGTGTTCTGACAGGTTGCTAGGGCATTGCTTTTTGGATGCTATGGTTCTCTGATTGGTTGCTAGGGCATGGTATGTGGTTGTTAATCTGTTGCTCTGCAGTTGTTAAAGGGATAGTTCACCCAAAAATGAAAATTTGATGGTGTCTTAGGACATCAATGTGTCGTCACGAGCCGCAGGGTTTAATTTGGATTTGTCTGTGCATGTTTTTTTTACTCTCATAGATTTTGTTACCATTGCCAAGCATTATACGACTGATAGACTGCAACGGTTAAAGTTAAAAATCATCATATGTGTTCTACTGAAGAAACAAAGTCACCTACATCTTGGATGCCCTGGGGGTAAGCAGATAAACATCACATTTTCATTTTTGGGTGAACTATCCCTTTAAGGTGTTCTGTGGGGTAGTAGGGTGTTAATATGTAGTTTCTTGTGTGTTGCAAAAACATTCAGAACCCAACACCTTACGGTAGCTAAGGTTTTTTAGAATGGTTGCTAGGGTGTTGCTGTGTGGTTGCTAAGGTGTTCAGAGTGTTTTTCGGTGTGGCTCTTCTTCTAGGGAGTTTTTGGTGATTGTAAAAGCGCCCACCCTGTATTTCTCTCTGTTTTTCTGCTCTCTAGATGTGCTTCGTCTTCCTCAAAGCATTTTCTTCACTCATTTATCGTCCAGCAGGTATGAATGTAGGCTGGTTGTCAGTCAGAATGTCTTACTTCAGCAGTCTGGGCTCACAGTCCAGTCCGGGCAAGAGCAGCCGTGCCGTCTGTCTGACATCATCACTGTCCACCAATAAGCTGCGGCGATGCTCCGCGTGAACGATGGCCACACGCATCCACTCCATCAGCGGGGGGAGGAGGAGGAACGGCCTGAGGATGGCAAAAAAAACAAGTTTGTTTCCAATCCACTGTTGTATTAATATTGCAACAATTTTCATTGTATTCACTGCTGTAAGTAACTACAATGGTCCATTGTTCTCTTGATGATACTGACAGGCATAAATTGATTTCAGATTTGGTATTTGACATTTACAAATTTTATTTTTCAAGATGTAAAATAATAAAAATGCCTTTTAGATTCCAGACTTGTTCCCAAAAGTGAGCTAAAACTGACTATACTATAAAATACTATTGTTTTTATATATAGATAATTATAGACTGTCTATAGTGTGTGTGTGCATGTAACAAGTCTGCTGAGATCCACAGTTGTGTAAAACAAGTTGGGCCACACTGCGCTAAATCTGCTAGTGTTTGTAAAGCAGGACTTGTGCAATAAGAAAGCACAGCTTTCACTGAGACGGCCCATATCTTTCAGCAGCCTGTCAAATCAAAGAATTCACGCTGAGAATTAGGTACAGCTGCTGAAGTTATCCTGTTTTCAGCAGCTCATGCACACACTCCCTGCAGACATGAATGTGTTTGTATGTGTGCGAGCTTCTTGACATGTTGACAGATATTGGCTGTTTACTGGAGGACTACATTACGCAATAATAATTCCGAGATTTGACAGGTTTCAGCCTCTGAAAGGTGAAGCAAAGGTGAAAAAGCATAGAGAAAATACACTTTAAAGTGGGTTGTGTGTCAAATTTTGACTCAAATTGAATACACCTTAGAAAAAGTGGCTTTCAAAGCCAATATTATTGTAAACTATTGTGAAATACACAGAAACAGAAAGTTTTACCCAAAAAGGAACACTGGAGGATTTAATAAGCATTTTCTTGGTCCTTCCAAAATGAAGAGATTAATATATATATATATAGAGAGAGAGAGAGAGAGAGAGAGAAAAAGCGAGAGAGAGAGAGAGAGAGAGAGAGAGAGAGAGCTTTATATATATATATATATATATATATATGATTTTGCATAACATTTTATTATATTAAGTCATTTTAGGTATTTCAATATCTCCATATTGGGAAAGAACAGTGGTGGATGGCACCCTTGGTAAATATGATCAAAGAAGGCTGTGAAAATAAATCTGCATTGTTAATCATTTTGATCTTTTATTTAAAAAAAATTCACATAAATCTAACCTTTCATTGGAGAATAAGAATTTAAAATTGGGGGAAATATCATTATGACATGTTTTTCTCTAATACACATTGGACACAATTAACGGCACTCTTTTATTCAATGCTTTTTGAAACCTCCATTTGGCATAATAACAGCTCTGAGTTTTCTCCTATAATACCTGATGAGGTTAGAGAGCACCTGACAAGAGATCAGAGACCATTCCTTCATCCAGAATCTCTCCATACCCTTCAGATTCCCAGCTTCTTCTCTTCAGTTCACCACACTCATTTTCTATAGGCTTCAGCTCAGAGAACTGGAATGGCCATAGCAGAAGCTTGGTTTTGTGCTGTTTTTGGATTATTGTCCGGTTGGAAGATCCAAACATGGCCCATTATAAGATTTCTAACAGAGTCAGTCACTTTTTGATTTTTTATCTGTTGGTATTTGATAGAATCAAAGATGCCATGTATCTAAACAAGATGTCCAG
>NW_015540882.1:745795-752679 GCF_001515605.1 Sinocyclocheilus anshuiensis | reverse complement strand
AACAAGATGTCCAGGACCTCCGGCAGAAAAACAGGCCCACAACATAAAAAATACAGCAGTATATTTCATTGTACACATGGGGTATTTTTTATCCCTGTGTACACCAAACCCATCTTGAGTGTTTGTTGCTAAAAAAGCTCATTTTTTTAGTTACATCTGACCATAGAATTGAAACAGGAAGCCATGGCTGGATAATTTCATGTTCATAATCACCCTGGAGTACTCAAAATTGTAAATATGAATGGGAATATACTTCAGGGATATTTTACTCATAAGAATTTCTAGGGGTACCAATAATTGTGTCCAACGTGTATTTGAGAAAAACATTTATTTCATAATGATATTTCCCCCCATTTTAAATTCTTATCATCCAATGAAAGGTTAGATTTTTGTGTTTTTTTTTTTAATGAAAGATCAAAAGGATTAACAACGCAGATTAATTTTCACAAGAAATATCAAAAATTATATCTGGTGTCTGAATAATTTTTGGTTTGACTAATAATGACTGATAATATTCTAATATTCACTGTATTATTGTTAGTATTGTTAGTTTTTTAACAATCATCATCATCCACACACACAAACACACACACAGAAACAAAAAAAGTGTATAATAATAATAATAATACGCTAATATGTATATATTTAATTTATTAATAATAATAATAATAATCATCATCATGTGTTTTGGCCGTTCTTCAAAAATAAAATTCTTAGATAAAAATATTGTATAATAATACTCTATTATTATTATTATTATTATTATTACTATTATTATTATTATTATTATTATTATTATTATATCATGTTGTTGTTGTCATTAATTAATCATACAAAATTCATGTGTTTGGGTTCTACAAATAAGAGCTTATAGGTCGTCCTTCAATAACTAATTTAATAAAAAACAAATATTGTATTATATTCTAATGTTCAATTTATGCTTCTACTTCTTCATAATAATACTACTACTACTAATAATAACTGTTTTGGCCATCCTTCATAAACAAAGAATAAATAAAAATGTGTAATATACAAATATTCAGTTCATGCTTGTTAAATAAAAATAATGTGTAATATACAAATATTCAGTTCATGCTTATTATTTTTACTATCATTGGTAATAAAAATAATAATAATTAAAAAGAAACTGCATCATCATGGGATATTCAAGTGTTTCAGTTTTGTCAGACCATCTTGCCCGTCCTTCAATAATGAAGAAAAATAAATAAATAAATAAATAAAAATAGTGTATAGTAATATACTAATATTCAATTTATTAATAATAATCATCATCCAATGTTCAAGTGTTTCTGGTTCTAAAAAGCAACACAGTATGAATGAAAAAAGAGATGCTGTTTGGTTCTTTAAAATAGGACTGAAATGAAAACACCCTAAATGTATGAACTCTCACCAAGGGGTCAAGCGGTTGACCCCTGCTGGTTGATATCTCAACTACATACTTCTGATGGCCCTGTGGCAGCTGAATAACTGCCATTGAGGTGAATGGAAATGCTTACAAATAGCTTTCTACAGATAATATAGACCTCCTTTACTGTCACCATCAAAGGCAATTTGTACCAAAAACGGGTGCATACTGTAACTGTTCAGATGCACCACCATCAGTTAGCTGTATTTAGCATCCAAGTCAGCCTGAACGGTGAAGTATCTTCACCAGACACTAATACAGGTACAGCATCCCTTTCCCAAATCCTAATCTAATCTTTTTCCAAGTAAAACCCTGATAAGAAGATGAGGATACCCGCAGCTAGTAGTACTGCTGGTTTTTCATAACATCTCCCCAGCCTTCCATCCCCTCAGAGAAGGTGAGCTTCACATCGGATTTAGAGATGATAAGAGAGTGGACCCCCAGATCGCTTGATGCACAGCAGGAACACAATGACGTCAAACAACAAACCAAAGAAGTCCCACCGAGAGTCAGCCTGGCAAGACATGCAAATGAGATGTACCGAGAGAAGCGTGAAGCTCATTAAACACACAAGATATGCGCAACAGAGAAACAAATCTCCTGAAACCTACAAACACGCTCAACCACAACAAACAGATCAACTCTGCAGATGACAGCTTGATGGGAGACATTTTGGCTCAAAAGGAAAGACAATTAAAATTCTGAAGTCCGCTTTCAAGTGTGAAACATCTGAAGGCGAAGCTACATTTAGAGAAGCTACATTTAAATTTTGAGGGAGGATATGAAAAGACACCGCATCAAATCATGGTTTGTCAGGTGTTTTGCTAGTGATCAGTTTGTTCAGTTTATGTTGTATTCTCAGTGCTGCCACAAGGGGTGCAATAGCGGACAGTAGCATACAGTAGCGTTGTCTTCTACAGGGTAATAATTGTAGCACATCTTCATAAGCAAATTAAAAGTACACATTTTGAAAATTAGAAAAATAACATTGTGAATTTGCTGTTTCACTCAAAATTTGGTTTAGAATTTGGTATTTCACTCAAAATTTGGTGGTTCACTAAAAGAACTGGTGTAGAATTTGGTGTTTCACTCAAAAAATTTGGTGAAGAATTTAGTGTTTCACTCAAAGTTTGTTGTAGAATTTGGTGTTTCACTCAAAATGTGGTGGTTCACTAAAAGAACTGGTGTAGAATTTGGTGAAGAATTTAGTGTTTCACTCAAAGTTTGTTGTAGAATTTGGTGTTTCACTCAAAATGTGGTGGTTCACTAAAAGAACTGGTGTAGAATTTGGCGTTTCACTCAAAATTCTGTGTATCACAAAAAAAGTGTAGAATTCGGTGTTTCTCTCAAAATTTGGTAAAAAAAATTTTTGTATTTTACTTACAGTTTGGTGTTCACTAAAATAATTGGTGTGGAATTTGGTGTTTCACGCAAGAAAACTGGTGAAGAATTGGGTGTGTCACTCAAAATTTGTTGTAGAATTTGGTGTCTCACCCAAAATTTGGTGAAGAATGGGATATTTCACTCAAAATGTGGTGGTTCACTAAAAGAATTGGTATAAAATTTGGTGTTTCTCTCAAAATGTGGTGTAGAATTTGGTGTTTCACTCAGAAATTGCTAGTAAAATTTCACAAACAATAACAAAGAACTGGCAAGTAACAAAGGATTAAATGTGAAAGTAGAAAAACTGAAATAGGGTAAATTCAGGTAAACTGAAACCGTTTTTGGGACGACAGAAAAAATGTCCCAATTAACCTAATGCAACAAAAAGTCATGCTTTTTGCACTACAAGCAATGGATTTGGGTAGAACATGGCAAAAAAAATCTGATTATATGTCCTGTCTGAACAAAGATAAAACTAAAAGAGTGTCGTATTTGCAAACCAGGAGCTGTGTTGCACCTACAGTCACAAAAACAAATGAGGTTTAGTAACATTTGTTTGACTTGTGGTTGTAAAACAACTCAACCTTAATCCAAGTGTAAGGAAAGATCTTCATGGGAAAGTGAGGGAAGAGGCATAAAGAAACACTCTTAATAACCACATACTTCCACTAAAATAGTTTAGAGGAGCAGTTTTAGTTGCCTACTGTATTGATCAAGGGAATTTTCAAAGTGCTCACTGTCAAGACTAATAGATTGCAGCCTGCTAAGTGTGTTTACTTTGGTCGCTCAGAAGAGGAGATGGGGGTGTTGGGGGAGTTGATATCTGTGAGAGCATACGAGGATTTGATGGTATATCTGTAAGCGTGTGTGTGTGTACTGGTACATATGGTTTATGAGGACGTGTATAATGACATGGGTACTACAACGTAAACATGGTTTATGAGGACACTTCCTGTGTCCCCGTAAAACAAAAGGTTTAAAAAACACAAAACGGGGTAAGTTTAGGTGTAGGGTTGGTGTAGGGCGATAGAAAATACAGTTTGTACAGTATAAAAACCATTACGCCTATGGAGAGTCTCCGTAAACCACAAATGCAAGTATGTGTGTATGTGTGTGTGTGTGTGTGTGTGTGTGTGTGTGTGTGTGTGTGTGTGTGTGTGTGGAAAAAAAGATATCAGTCAGTACACTAACTAAATGAGTCTAAGATGGGAAAAGTTTATGGGGATTTTCCATACACTTCATATAACTATATGAATAGGCATTGGATAGATATTTGTTTCCATTATGGGCGCCAGGTTTTCTCATTCTTTCTTTCTTTCTTTCTTTCTTTCTTTCATGCATAAATAATTAAATAAATAAATAAGTTTAATTTTATTTTTATGTTATAATTAAAGTGCACCAGGTTTCAATAGACAGCAGCCACCAATATTATTTTTTATTTTTAATTATGGGTCACCATTTCCCCCCCCAAAATTAACATTTTATTTTATTTTATGGGGCCAAAAAAAAAAAAAAAGTTTATTTCAATATTTATTTATTTGTTTGTTCTTTCATTTACTTATTTCAGGGCACCAGGTTTTCAAAAATAAAAAAACAAAATTATCAAAGATACAAATACTTCTTTTTTTTTTTTTTATCCACTTCTCTCTGAAATAAGGGAACCGCCAGTCTGAATGTCCCTGGCACTTCTGGCAGCTGCTACTAATAGCATAATTTAAAAGCAATATGCACAACACTCAAATCTAAATACACACTTGATACTATGCCTGTCAGCTCTTTACCATTGCTAAATGGAATTCTTGATTCCTCAAAGCTTTTCAAACAACAAACAAAAGATGGCAATAGCTCTATTAGCACACTAGGTTACAAGTACTGGCCACACGTTCAGGGACAAACACAAATGTAAACTCCTGAGCAGGTCCACTCCTCTGACCTGCTCTTTTATGAATGAAAAACAAAACCAGCATGAAATTTAAGCTCTTCAACATTTTTACAACCTCGCCTTTGTTCTGTTGTCAGAGCGCTACGCTAGTGAAAAGCAAAAGTCTGTCTGCGTCCCTCAATCTCTTGTTCGTTTGGCCCCTGGGTCACGCTTCAACAATGACCCGCGCTTCTAAATCAAGGGCTCAAGTTCAACCCGTGGCCTTCGACCCGAAATCCGATCTCAGTTTCAGCCTACATCAAAGCATGGCTAATCAGGGCTTGTGGAAACCATATAGCGCTTTGGGCTAATTTGGCAGACTAGCACGCACAGACATTTACACACATGTGATAAGGCCTCTAACGTGACTAGATTACACCAGAGATGTGTAACGGTGATTCAGAGTTCACTACTGAGAGGCTGCTTCCTTCGCTATAAACATATATAATGCTGAAGCATGTCTCTGAGTCATATACAAACACTAGCGTCTGGCGGGCAACTCTATGGCCGCTGCATATTAAACGCTGTGGGTTTCAAGGCAGGAATTTCTCGTGGTTTGGCAGAGGATGATGATTAATCCCAGCATTACTTTAAATGGGAGCGTTATTTTGTATATTTGTTTGAATTCAAAAATCATGTGTAAATAGTGTACTACATCCCGCCAATGACATTTTGAAAAAGGTCTTTCAATACAGTAGTTGATTAGTGACTTTGAAATGTGTTTCCCACAGACGGGACACTGATTAAAAAATAACACCATGTTATTGTTTTATTAGTGCTCTACAGATAATTCAAAATGGCTACCTTCCAATTTTTTCTTGTTTAATAATTATCACCTTACTGCTTGTAAATATTATGACTAGATATTACCCATACAGTACACCAGGATAGGTTTGTGATGATTTTCTAACGCAGTATAAAGATATGTAACCATATGAATATTTGTTTGACAGATAACAGCACGATTTTGTTTTCCTTGTTTGCATGATTTGGTTTTGTTTTGTTTGGCTCGCTTTCAGTAGGTGAGATAGGACATGACCAAATGGGGGGAAAAAAATAAAATTGTTTATTATTAAAATTGTTTATTTTAGAACTTTTTTAAGAACTAGACATGTCAGTCAGACTAAGAGCCAACAGCATGATTGAGCTTTTTTGCTTGTTTGTTTGTTTGTTTTTTGTTTAGTTTTCTTTGTCTGGCTCACTTCTTTCAGTCAGGTGAGATAAGAAATGATCAATCAAAAAATGTTAGTAAATATAAAACTTAGCACTAGACAAATCAGACAGACAACTAACTTGATTATTTATTCATTTATTTATTTATTTTCTGGCTTACTTTCAGTAGGTGACAAAAAATGATCAAACAAAAAAAAAATCTGTAAATGTTTTTAAGAACTTTTAAGTTCTAGACGTGTCAGACAAAAACCAACAACTTTTGTTTGTCTGGCTCGCTTATTTCAGTAGGTTAAATAAGACATGATTGAATGGGGAATTTAATTTGTCTGGATCACTTCTTTTAGTAGGTGAGAACAGGGTGCGAACTAAAAGTTGTTTTCTCTTTGATCGGCTCCCCTTAATAAGACATGGGCTCCCCTGAAAACGTGATTTGTGAAATTTTGGGGGGTCTCAAAAAATATTGATAATGTGTTATTTTGACGTGCAATTTCAGTTTTGTGTAATGTGATAATCGTGGATTATTATGTGTAAAATTGCAAAAATAACATTCATTCAAGCATGACGGCGATTTAAACCTAATTCACTTCAATAAAGATAACTATACATGCTATTCTTGTCATGAGTATCAAGTTGTGGGGGCGCTGCGGTGCAAATTCCACTCATGTTTAGTACGTTTACTCAAAGATTCGTAGAAAAAATATAAACGTTGGAATCTTTGGTCGATTCTGTGTTAAGGTAAGGCATGTTATTCACAATTATGTGTTGTGGCTGGGTTGTTATAGGTCTGCGTGACTCTCGATGTCTTAGGTCTAACTGAACGGAGGAATTATGGTATTCTTCTGTAGCCTGACGACGAGTAACTTTAACCGTTGTTCATATGAACTCAGACAGCCTGATGCTTTGTTTATAGACTATTTTGTTTCACATATCAATTCGTGTCGATAAAGTATAATAGGGTAAATCCTGTATAGTGATTTATCC
>NW_015540882.1:699729-745705 GCF_001515605.1 Sinocyclocheilus anshuiensis | reverse complement strand
CTCACTTTTTTCAGCAGGTGAGATAAAACATGGCCAAACAGAAATAAAATACATAAATGTTTTAAGAATCTAATACTAGACATGTTAGTGAATCGTTTTTGTTTAGTGTGCAAAGAGACCTGACATAGTGGTGTACTTATTCACAGAAATATGTATTCTTAGAAGTAGTTGGAAGTTTCTAAAATGAGGTTCAAACAAGTTCACTTAGTAGTTAACTACTCTGAACTCTGAAGTTAACGTCATCTTAATATGAAAATGTTCGCCAGTTAGTCCGTATGTAAGGATGTGTCTTGTCTTCTCTGTCCTGATCTGGGGTCAGCATACCTTCCACCCCTCTCATCTTACAGTGCCTCCTTGATGTGCGACCACTTACCACCCAGCACTCCCATTCACCTTTCTGACCCTTTCCTCCCTCTCTCTCCACCCACTCAGTAGGAGACACTTACCTGTCATAAATCAACCTCTAGCTCACATATTCAAATTTCACTGGATCCGTAACACCCCCTTTCCATTTACAGGCCTCTGTTAGGACCACACAGTACGCATGTGTGCCATTGTGGTTTCAATTCAAGCAAAGGTTTTATAGACTTTGCAA
Organism: Sinocyclocheilus anshuiensis; assembly: GCF_001515605.1. Lineage (NCBI taxonomy): Eukaryota > Metazoa > Chordata > Actinopteri > Cypriniformes > Cyprinidae > Sinocyclocheilus > Sinocyclocheilus anshuiensis. The sequence goes on along the minus strand of NW_015540882.1, from coordinate 745,110 downwards.
TAGAAGGCATGTTGAGGAGACCGAGCCTTTACTGTAATTACTGCCAGGACTGAAGCACAATCTGTATCCCATTCTGCTACTCCACCATGTACACAAGCTCTCAGCAATATTGCTGGAAATCTTTCCTGGCACGATCGTTAAGAAAAATTCATGATTGGAGTCCTGGAGTCGGCAGTAAGGCTCCATTGTTGTTTTCCACTTAGGTTTGTTAATTGAAGGTCTTACACAAGCAAACCAGCTGTAGCCAAATATCAAGATTTGCCCTTTACTTACTCAACATACAACTGGATAATTGTACACATACATATACACACAATCACAACATGTGTACAATTGTGCTTGGCATTCAGCAGCAACACATCAAAGAAGGAAACAAACATCTGAGCCCATTGATGAAGGCCTGGATTTACTTTGTTTCTGGATGCAGCAGTAGAGCTTCCAGAAATTGTTGTACCTGTGTGACTCATTTATCATGAAAGTAGTTGTTTTTGGGCTGATTTTGCTAAAGTTTGTTGCACTTAAACGTGAAATGTATTACATGTCAAAATAAGGCATCTCAAAGAGTTCACAACAAAAAGTAGACAAAATGCTACATTGCCAGTGTTGGGAGTAACGCATTACAAAAGTAACGATATTACAGTAGTATATTACTTTTTGCTGTAACGCAGTAATATAACGCATTACTAATAAAATTTGGGTAATATTATTACTCGTTACAATCTCAGTAACGCACGCACGTTACAACAACATATTTTAACTCAAAATTAAGTGGTGAATTTATTTACCAACACCGCAGGACAGCACCAGACAATAAATTCCTCGGGTAAAATATTTTGTCTATTTCCTGTTGCTGTAATTCGATGGTTGAGATGACTGAGACAGATTCTACATTTGTGAGATGGGCATACTGCGGGGTCGGAGAAGAGAAAGAATGCGGCGGACGAGCGCAGACGAGCAACAAAAATTAAGTTTAACTAAAAATAACAATATGTTTTTATTAAATAATAGTCTACATATAAAAGGAATTAATACGCGAAATATATATTGACTTAAATAATTAACAGATTAACAAAACTAAAGAAAAAAGACATATGCTGCTGTAAAAAAAAAAAAAGTACAAAAAAAAAAATTTAAAATATGCTGCTGACTTTGGTTCATTTTTGTGGCGCTGCGCTCTGCAAAAGTTAATGGAAAGGAAACCCATACTGCGGGGTCGGAGAAGAGAAAGAATGCGGCGGACGAGCGCAGACGAGCAACAAAAATTAAGTTTAACTAAAAATAACAATATGTTTTTATTAAATAATAGTCTACATATAAAAGGAATTAATACGCGAAATATATATTGACTTAAATAATTAACAGATTAACAAAACGAAAGAAAAAAGACTGAGTAAAATATGCTGCTGAATTTTTGGTTCATTTTTGTGGCGTGGCGCTCTGCAAAAGTTCACGGAAAGGAAACCGAGATGACAAGCGCATCCTAAAATAAAAGTAAACACATTGCAGTTTCGAAGGATCTGTATGACCAAAAATTACGGAGTATTTTATGTTTCCGCTGTTCGATCGCGCCAGCGCCTCACGCACACACATACAGCATTGCAAACGTTGCAGCCGTTCATTATCAGAATAAAATACAGTCAACCAAATATAGATACACTGGTTAATTAAAATTGTCCGTACAATCCGTGACGTTCAGCCTGAGCTCGGGCCAAGCACATATTTGTTCATGTGAAGAGTGGTTTTTTTTTGTTTGTTTTTTTGCGGAAAGCGTATTAAGTACAAAAGCATGGTTTACATAGTAAATAATAGTTTAGCATTCAAATACATCGCGAATATGGAAACATTTGGATTCGTGCCGAATGATAGAGGTAGGCTGCATGAGAACAAAGGCGTTTGCTTTCAGTTTCGCTTTAAATTAATTAGTTTTGGCTTGTTTAGCAATTTATATTTTTCATTCTTGTTTTGTTCTGAATAACGTTAAATTTAAAGGATTTGTTGTGGAGTGAGGAGAACTAACATAGCCTATAGGCTTGCTATTGTGTTTATTGCTTGTTCATTAGGGCCTATAACATTCCGCTTTATTTACCGCTATTATTTCTGAATGTAATTGCGGTTTGTGCTTGAAAGTGAAAGTAACTCAAAAGTAGTGTAACACATTACAATTCAGAGACAGTAATATTGTAATGTAACTAATTACTTTCAAAAGGCAGTAATAAGTAATATATAATGTATTACATTTTGGAAGTAACTTGCCCAACACTGTACATTGCTAATATTTAAGTCCTGCTGAGTGAGCGGAGGCAGTGAATTGTCCCTTAAAATGGCTTCAATGAAGCTTTTGTTATAGCTGACTCCTTTTTCAAAATTCTAACTACTGTTGTTTGATTGCCTCAAATTAAAGTTGCCTTTAGCTTGTCAAGTAACTGCCTCAACACAGTTGCACCTAGTTTTTGTATCCCACAAACAGGCATCCTTCCAAAAGCCAATATTTACAGTACACCTGTAACTGAACCCTGCATAACATAAACCTTTGTAATTACCTTTAGCAAGCAGGTAATACCCTGAGGACATCCTTGCAGCAAGACAGGACAGCTAATGACCCGCTCTTAAAACCAATCTCTCTTTAAGAACAAATTACAATGAAGTTCCAGGAAACAGCAGCTGGAAAAGGAGTTTAAGGAGCTCCTCACATTTCCACTATATCATTAACAGCTTTAAAGTACCTTCAGGCTGTGTGATTTCCAGAGTTTATTTACATATCAATGGGCCATTAGGGGTTTGGGCTGTTAATTAGCTTAGCACCCATTGTGTGAATTGGAGACTGGATTAATGGTAGGGGAATAGTAATGAGGCTCACCTTTCTTTGCTCAGGGCCATCCTGGGCGGATCCAGGTTGGGGTTCTCCATGGACTCCATCTGAGGGCATCGCAGGAAGTAGTAGAGAGTGTGGAGGGCATCTGGAGACCAGGAAACGGGCTGCTGGCGGGCATGACGTGCAGGACTGAGCCCATGACAAACAGAACTGAGGCGCTGCATATGGTGCATGGCCCGTGACACCAGGTCACCTGATGATGACAAACAATGGATCAAAAACTTCAGATATTTGATTCAGAACATTCTAATAAGAGATTAATCTAATTTAATAAAATGCACTTTGTACATAAAATGTCTTGAATACACGTTGTCTATGATTATTATTTTCAAAGTTTTTAATCACAACTTTTTTTGTGTGTGTGAGCATAAGGTCAAAAATGTCAGGGTGGTCCAACTGTCCTGATATCATAATGAAAAAAAAAAAGCCTCATTAATAGAATGAAAGAATTTACATTTTTTCATAAGTCACTGAAACTTAAATCATTATACAAACATCTGAAAAATCCAAGTCATGTGGTGCAACCACCATGGAGAAAAAAGTATTTATTTATAATATAAATTTACAAATGCATTAATTTATTCATTTTAATAAAATAAGTTGCCCAGATTAATGAAAAAATATTTATGAATAAATAATGTTGGTTAAAAAAAAACATATAAAACCAACATGAACACAAAAAGTACACTATTTTTTTTACAAGATTTGTTATCTCTTTTAGTCTTATTTGTCATTGACCCAGATATCAAATGATCACCAGAGCTCAGTCAGAAGCTAATAAGACCATGGACACTACCTGAAACCAAAAACCAGAAAACTGGCCTTCATAGCTAATGTGGAAAGTAAATGTGAGAGAGTCAGCACACGTGCCTCCTCTAAGCAGCTTTGGGGATGAAACACCCACCTGCTGATGTCTTTCCCTCATGGATCTCACAGTTCCACAACATATAAACATTCCGATTCCAATTGCACCAACAAGACATCCAATGAAAATTGGATTCTCAACACATGGTAGGAAACAGTCCAGGTACTAAGTAAACTACATATGGATACACTGATCAGGATTCAATGCATGTCTTGGTCTAACACTAACTTGAGAAGCAAAGTTGTGGGCTGGCCACGCAATTGTGGGAACATGTAGACTTCATTTGTGGTAATGACCCCTTGGGTTCATTTTCAAACCACAGAGTGGTTTGCGAGTAGGAAGAATCGTCTGTTATGATCTGAAAGATGCCAAACTTGCAGCATTAGGGGCTCTTTTGTGTTCTGCCAGGCCCTACAAAGAGTCTGAAGAGAATTTATGAAGCAATCAGGAAGTTCGGGGCTTTGCTATTAATCCTTGCCCCGAAGGCTGATATCAGTGCGATTGGACTAGAGATATTAAATACAACATCCTACTTGTTGCAATTTAAAGGCCAATATACTCACCGTGAAGTTCTTTTTTGTTCTTCGCTTAGGGTAAAAAAGAAGTTCGAAATACCTGAGCAGCAGTTTAATGTCAGTGAACACCCCTACGCTTGTGGGAGCAGCATTTAGATGAATATGTAAATATGTGTTGTGTGCTTTCCTCTCCATAACAAAATAAACACAACAAAAAAGACAGGGGTGAGAAAGCAGCAGTTAAGAAAGCATCTGATAGCCACGTGAGCTCTGCAATTCGGGACTCCGGTCAAGTCAAGTCACGTTTATTTATGTAGCACTTTATACAATAGGTAACTCTAAAACAAGCTTTCCAGTTTTAAACCTGAAAAACATGAAAGTCAGTGTCACTTTAAGTTAGAATTTTAATTTCAGGTTCTACTATAAAGCAGCTCTCCACTGTGTTCACGTTTTTACTCGATGGACCGATCAGAAGAAAATGAATCGGGGAACATTTCCACCTCAAAGAAGGCGGAGCCCCAGACCAGTGGTAGTTTGAAGGTGTTTACCAACTGGAGCAAACTTTTCCAGAAAGTTTGCTTTGGTAAGCTGTTTCAAATTCCTGAAACAAATTCGAAATGAACTTCGTTTTGGCCTGGTTTTGTTCGCAATGACGTCACATCAGTTCATCTTGGATTCCACTTCGATTTTGCTTACCTATTACGTAATTGGCATAGACCAGTGGTAATTAGAAGGCATTTACCAGCTGGAGTAAAGTTTTCTGTAAAGTTTACTTTGGCTAGCTGTTTCAAACTCCCACAACAAACTCCAAACGAACTTTGTTTTGGCCTAATTTTGTTCGAAATGATGTCACATCAATTTTTTATTTTTTTATTTTACTTGCCTATTACATAATCACTATAGACCAGTACTAGTTTGAATTCCACCTTTTCCTTAAAGTTTGCTTTGGCAAGCTGTTTCAAACTCCTGAAATGAACTACTAATGAAACTCGTTTTGGCCTAATTTTCAAATGACGTCACATCAGTTTGTTCTTTGACTCCGCTTGCCTATTACATAATCACCAGTGGTAGTTCAGAGGTATTAACCAGCCAGACCAAACGTTTCCATAAAGTTTGCTTTCGTAAGCTGTTTCAAATTCCCAAAGCGAATTCCAAAAGAACTTTATTTTGGCTTGATTTTGTTCGAAATTACATCACATCAGTTCATCTTGAATTCCACTTTGATTTTGCTTACCTATTACATAATCGGCATAGACCAGTGGTAATTAGAAGGTGTTTACCAGCTGGAGTGAAGTTTTCTGTAAATTTCACTTTGGCTAGCCATTTTGAACTCCCAAAATTAACTCCAAACAAACTTCATTTTGGTCTGATTTTGTTCGAAATGACATCACATCAGTTCATCTTCAATTCCACTTTGACTTTGCTTACCTATTACATAATCACTATAAGCCGGTGGTAGTTTGAAGGTGTTTACCAGCTTGAGAAAACTTTTCTATAAAATTTGTTTTGGCAAGCTGTTTCGAACTCCTGGAACAAACTCAAAATGAACTTTATTTTGGTTCGATTCCATACGAAATGTCGTTACTTCAGTTCGTTCTTTGATTTCGACTGAAATATATATGGGCCTTACGGCTCTAGCCTTTCAAACATCCCTCTAAAATCAGATTGAAAGTGCTACCAACAACAGAAAATTTTTCACATTTGGTCCCACATTTGTGGGATTGACCAAATCCTACATTTTAGTTTGTGTAGTAGATGCCCCATTTGCATCCAGCATTCCAGGGCAGCTGAGGACGTATAGATGCCCCACTGTCCGCCGGTCTCCTGGGTACAGCTGGATCAAACCTACATGAGAGCCCGTGAGGAGGCGCCAACATCACAAGCAGTGCACAAAGACAGCTCTCACTAAATTCATTGAGACTGTGTGTGATTGCTAATGTTCTTCTGAACGTTTGGCCTGCATGAACGTGCCCTTGTGCTGTGGGAGACAAGCAGCAAAGTGTTCAGTTTTTGCAGTAGGAAATTCATGCCTTCTTTGTTTTGGCCTAATTTTAAGCCACCAGCCATGCCACCGGTGGGCCTGTGGCATGATGGGTAAACACAGGTAAAACCCATGCCAACAAAGGAACTCCTTCACGGCAAGGGAAATATCCCATTTTCAAATGTAAACTTGTGTGAGGAGGGAACCAAAACACTGTACAATGAACTGATAGTTAGACTTTTGCTGAATAAGGCACTGTAATCTTTGTATTTACACTTTAACGTTCAGCTAAATTGCATTTGTTCAGCTTTCCGCTTATATAAAATCCAGTTCAGACAATAAATCCCAGACCAGATGTTGCTTTTATCAAGGGAACTGTGTTGAAACAGACATGCTTCATTTCAGTGCAGATGAGTCAGGCATCATGAAGTCAGAGGAGACACTGGAAAAGCGGTTCATCTTCCTTCAATCCTGATAGAAGAGTTTCTAATAACACCATAACATCCTGCAGGAATTATCTAGGATAACAGACATGAGGCACTTAAGGCACCAAAAGACTTTTAGTTGACTTCCAGACTCTTTTTGTGCATTTTTTTCTCTATTTCCGTCACAGATCATTCTATTTACAAAGCAAACATGCCTCCTCTTTGGGAACGAAATAGTGGTGTTTATTCAGAGCATAAAATAATAGGCTAATCAGACCGGAAAGATAAACAGCATCCGCATTATCTCCTTTTCCATGTTGTGTTTGCAGGGATAACACCAAGCAATTGTGTCTCTATACGAAACTTGCAGCAATCTTGACTCTGTTGAGTGTCAACGCGAGCACTGTGACAGGTAGTGACATACCTAAAATAGTAAAATTGTGTAGTTTATAATTTGCCATATGTATACAATTTTGTATCAAAGTTAGCGGTGTAACGATACACATTCGTATTGAACCAAGGCTTTCAGTTTGATACGCATTACAAACCGAACGAGTCGTTGGACTAATCCTATTATATATGGAAACTAAAAGAGCTTTAAGTGTGTGAAATATAATGGTCTCAGTGCCACTGCGCTCAACAAGGCAGCCCAAACGACGTAACGGGCAACGTGCTGTCTAGTGGACGGGCACGCAGGGCACGCACTGCGAAAGGCCCCGCGATAACCTCCTCTTGCTGGGGTGCGTCGAAAGACGATGATCTTGTATCAACAATAGCCAGAGATATTGTTAAAAACAACAATTATTGGCAATATTAAGATATTTGACATTTCCAATTAATATAGGCCTGTTACATTCTTATTTTTATTAGGATTTATTTATTATTATTATTATTATTATGAAGTTACTTTTATTATTAAATTAAAATTACAATTAATTTGCCCCGCAATATTAGCTACCGCATAACTGACGCGCTGTGAGGATAACAAAAGATTAGGCTATTTACTCCTCGATTAAAATGTTAAAAAAATGTATTTTAAAACAGGTCTATATACAATGAATTATAGGCCTATAATTAAAATATTAACTCAGCAGTCATCAATTTAAAAATCAAAATCAATGAATAAAAAGCTTTAGCCTATATCAAGCACCAACTTTCAAAAACAACCTGTTTAACACGAAATACGTTTATTGTCTTTTTTTCACTATGTATGGGCCACAAGAGAAATATTAAGGGAATAAATGAAAACAGTTAGCTATATACCGTTATCAGCATATGTTGAAGTAGATTCGTCTCTCGTCGTCTCTGAGAGAATATGCGGCGTCAGATGCTGAAAGCTCCGTCATTCCGTTTTTACTTTCACTTTCTGCATCGTGAATTGACTAAGATTAAGACGTTCACCGGCATAACTCTTGCACGAAATTTGTACGTTGCTTATGTGATATCCATTGGCTTGCCTTCATGGTTTAAAACAAAAATATTTCCAACATTGCGACGTAAGAAATCGTCCGTATCGAAAATGTACCAAAATCGTATCGAACCGTGAATTTTGTGAACTGTTACACCCCTAATCAAAGTATATTAAATTATATGTAATTTAATATAATAATATTATAACATAATATAATTTCATTATTTTATGTTGCTTATACTTTGAAAATATATATGCAAAATAACATGCATATAAATAGTATAAGTATATAAAATATGCGAAATTATATGCAAAATAAAATAAATAAAATAATTAAATACTTTGTTTGCATATTTTATATTTGTATGTATTTTGTGCATATTATTATTATTATTATTGTTCAATTTGCAATTGTGGAGGAAATTTTATTCTATATTCATATTATTAGTAGTGTTATTTGCTTTACTCTACTAAAGAGTGTTCTTTCTTTTTTAAATGCCTCATTAATGTGCTTAAGTTTGTCATGAGATGAGAGATAACAGGAAATCTAAGTGCAAGACAAGGGTGAGACAGGAAAATATTATGTCAGCTTTTTAGACGTCTTGGCTTCTTAGAAACGAATCTGGAGGACATAGTTAGCCACCTTAAATGGATATATATGTTGAATATGCATTATGATTGAATGAAATCAAAGCATTTGGATTTGATGAAGGTATAAATGTTGAGTTGGGATGTTGCCTCTTTGTCACACTCTGTAGCCAATCTGTATGACTGTTGACATTTCTTGCAAGAAAATAAATCTTCAAAATACTTTTGTCTCATACCTTTATTGAAATAGAAAATTGCCACAACAGCAATTTTTCATTTTGCCCTATTATTTGATGCACTATTATTTTCACTATTAACACTGAATCCAAACCTTAGCAATAAAAAGTTTTAATAAAAATACAAAAAGCAAAGTTATAAATATAAAAAGCAATTAAAAATTGCATTCAATATTCAGGATGTGACATTCATGGTAAGCATCAAACTGAAAGATTCTAGCGTGTCCAAATTTCTCTTAAGCTGTAGCTTAAATGTGACCTTTCTGAGTTGTAAATGATTCAGTATGTTTCATAATGGACAGGAGAGAGTGAAACAGATAAAACCAAGAGTATGTATCAGACATAACAGACAGACAGGAAGGAAGTCAGACACTCACTCAGTTCGGAGATGCTGCCCACACATGTAGCCAGTAAGGCCTGTTCGAGTGTCCGCAACTCCAGTTCAGCGTACGCATCCTCTCTGCTCTCCAACCCCGTCTGACGTCCCTCTGTGTACGGACTGAAATGAGCCGGAAGTGACAGAACTCCTAAAATACAATGACAAGAAACTCATCAAGACAAAGTGTTAATGACACTTTTACCATTGTGGTCACAATTACAATCGCTTGGTGACATTTTCTGGATAAACTCCATTTATTTCAATCAGTGTTGGGGGTAACACATTACAAGTAATGTGAGTTATGTAATCAGATTACTTTTTTCAAGTAACTAGTCAAGTAACATTACTTTTAAATTTACAATGAAATGCACACATTAGGCAAAAGAAAGCTGCTTGGTTTGAAAGTGGCTTCTGTCTTCATATATCCTTTTTGGTCATTTTTGTGAAATGTTGTTAATGTGGCCGCACCTTAATCCAAAACAAGTCCTTACAGTCTCCCTGACAGCCAATGCAAGAAATGGTCTTCTGTGGACATTAAACCAAATTTAAATTTAAACATGGAAATTGTCTATGGAGGGACATCTTACCATTTTTTCCAAGTTCAGATTCAAAAGAAACTTTTCTTGTTCTACACAAAAACAGCTGTTCATTTGCCATATTTACCACTTTCAAAACCGCAGTCTCTGACGAGATCAGAAAAACAAAGGCGCCATTATGATCCATAACCCCACCATAAACGTTAAAGCAATTCCAAACAAACTAATTCTAAAGTTTACATGCTTCAGGGAGGATCACACAAACAAATGTGAGAATTAGCAAGCTCAATAGATTCAATTCTGCAATTGTGAAACACTTTACGACTAAATCCAAATAACATACTAATAAACGTCACTTTCTACTGAATTACATTTGAACAGAAATCACTAGAACAATAACCACTGGTGACTAGAACTGTTTCTTATTGTCTCCAAGGTGTTGTCTTTGATAACAGAGGTTGCACAAGGTTAGGACAGTCACTTCCTCTGTAAACATCTCCTCTCACATCCACAATACTGATTTCTAGAACAACCTGGTGGTTCAGTCTTGATGAGTTCATAGGAATTTCCCAGTTCTCAGAGTGAAGCAGCGTGTTCTACACTTTAATCTGACCGTCTGCCTAATTAAACGATTGCGTAAGACCAGGATGGCTTTTTTAAAGCAATGATTTATAGCAGATAAAGAATTGTTACAGTTATGTAACATGAAATTATCTGCTCAGTTCTCTTCATATTTCCAGTCTTGTTGAGATGTTTTGGACTTAGTGAGTCATAGTGAGTTTTGTTTAGGTAACGGTCATGACTTCATGCTACACTTTTCTTCTCTAAATTAGTTTTTTTGCTGAGCCATCATTGGTTGATTTAGTTGAGGTGTCTCCAGTAGTGACTTCCTGTCCATATGGAAGGATCAGGAAAAACAGAGCGATCAAGGAAGGGGAAACTTGTGCAGTTAAGTTTCTCACTGGTTCTTTGTAGTCCTGGACAAAGCTTTGCTTTGGCCTTCAGGGGTGAGAGTCCTGCCAAGGAAAAGGAAACAAGCAAGGAACCCTACCAGAGAAGCAAAAACAAAGCAATATTGTTAGTCCTGTTTCTGATTTTTGGAAGGATCTTCACAGGAAAGACGGATCTCTATCCCATCTGTGAACTTGTTGAGGTCAATGGTTAGGATTTGAGGCTACACACACACACACACACACACACACACACACACACACACATGTTGTGTTTCCATGTTTTATGGGGACATTCCATAGGCGTAATGGTTTTTATACTGTACAAACTGTATGTGCTATTGCCCTTCACTAACCCTACCCCTAAACCTACCCCTTACAGGAAACGTTGTGCGTTTTTACTTTCTCAAAAAAACTCATTCTGTATGATTTATAAGCTTATTACCTCATGGGGACCTCAAAAATGTCCCCACAAGGTCAAAATTTACTAGTATTACTATCCTTGTGGGGACATTTGGTCCCCATAACGTGATAAATACCAGGTACACACACACACAAAATAAATAAATAAAATAAAAAATTCCACCTCTCCCTCCTTTCCCTAAAAAATGTTAGTTACAGTGAGGCTCTTACAATGGAAGTGAATGGGGCTGCTTCTTAATCATTTAAATACTTGCTGCAAGCAAAATCGCATACTACTATTTGGTAGATACTACATTTGATGAAGGACTTACATCGCAACCAAAAAAGTATGTTCTGTATGAAATGTGCCTGATATGTGTAGTGAATACAATTCATTCATACTACATTTGTTATGTTGGCTTTGTCTTGTGCCCTACTGCATCAATTGTGTCACTTCGCTGCCATTCATGCCTCCTTTCCCATGGCCGCATGGGATAGTCAAGTTTCCATTGAATCTTGGCCGATGTAATAGGTTACTGGAGTCATTTTCGTCCATTGTTTTCCAAATATTATGTATTCGAACATACTACTCTTTTAGTGTACTGTTTTTCACATACTGTACAGTAGGGAAGTGTATGTTAAATATTTTGGGATACTGCATAAAAAAAAACACATGGGATGGTAACAGTGCTCATTCAAAAATGTTGTATGCTATATTCTAATATCACATACAGTTAAAATCGCACCTTTGGATGGAAAAGTAGCTAGTTTCAATACCACAGCCACAAGATGTAAAAAACATGCAAGTTAAGATTATTTTAGCGTGAAATATCATTTACTAACCTTTTCTATGTAAAGTTCTATCCAATTGTAAAGTTTTGTCGCTTTTAAAACATAATGCTGTAAACCCCAAACAGCTTTACAGCTTAAATAATACATAAGTTTTAACATAAATCTAAGTGCTTTGATAAAATTATAAGCTTCACATTGCTGCTGTTACATCCTCCAAATATTGGCCCCATTTACGTCTACGTCTAAATGCAGTCGATGGAGTTTAACTTGTACTAAACCCGGACTATTCCTTTAAGCGACTAAAAGTCTCCATCCAGAATGTTTAGAAGTGCTTTTCTACCCACAGGGCCAGTTTCTAGATAAGCCCATGCTTTCTGCTTCTGTCATGTACAGGGTGAAGATTCGAGACTTTTACAGATGAGGGTGGCTCCAGCCTTCATGAATACAGTCTGTTTATAATACCACAGTGTGGTAAGAGTAAAGCACTATGGGAATGACTCCTCAGACATTCACGAACACTGGCATCATAAATTCCAGTAGACAAAAGCTAAACGTTTGTTTATAGTAAACACCCTCTTCATGGTGTCTGTGATTTACGTTTATTACAGCACATTTACAGCTTCAGGGTGGCTGACTAACAACACTCTTAAATGTGACATTATATCAAATACACATAGAAGAAAATCCCCTTTTTTACATACAAGAGATCCTATACTAAAGATCTTTCCAAACACATCAGCTAAATACTAGGGGCTTCTGGATGGTTTCAGGGTGTGACTAAGCGGTTCCTATGGTATTATATGTGGTTGAAAAGGTGTTCCTAGGACACTGCTACATGTTTTATGGGTGACTGAGTGATTGCCAAGTCCTTTGTTTTTAAGGTGTTGTGGATGATTACTTCAGTTTTGGAACTGTACACAGCTGCTTTGTCATTTGGGGTGAATTCTGAGGTGTTACTATGTGATTGTGAAAGTAATGTCTGCAAAAGTGTCCTGTGTGGTCATTGGGGTGTTTTGAGTGGTTGCTAGAGTGTTGCTAGTGTATTCTGGGAGATTACTACAGTGTTTTAGGTGATTGTTAATGGGTTATTAGTGTGTCACTAGGGTGTTTTGGGTGGTTGCTAGATGGTTTCTAGTCTGTTCTGGGTGTTTGTACAGTGTTTTAGGCCAGTGGTTCTCCACTGGTTTGGCCATAGGACCCACATTTTCACATGGTCATTAAGCCGTGATCCAATTTTTTTAGCAGTTTGACCTAATTCCTAACAAATTAGGAATTAATTAATTAGGAATTAATTTACAAAACCAAGCAAGTTTATTTTATATATTTGATAGGTAAAGCTATTTAATAGCAGTCCCAAACTAGTTCCCTTTCATGGGAACTTCGAACTGCGTCCTCTAGGGGTGGCTATGGGGGAACGCCTCGTCGTGACCCGTGTCTGAAGCATACATTGAAAAAACACCAACTCATTGGCCGGCGACAGCCACAATTGACAAACTATTTTCCTGTTTGACACTGTAAAGCTGCTTTGACACAATCAGTATTGTATAAAGTGCCATTTAAATAAAGGTGACTTGACTTCACTTGTTATAATGAATAATGACACTGACATATAGCCTGGCAACATCTCATCTGACCGCAGATATTGAATTAGCATTTTTCTCATCAGAAGTGTCAACAGCTTTCATGCACGTTTTTCAAAATAAAAGCATCACAAACAAAGAATTACGTTTGTTGTTGTTTCTTTGACTACTCACTTCACAACCCACGCAAAATGGTCTTGCAACCCACATTTTGGTCAAGGCCCACCAGTTAAGAAACACTGTTTTAGGCGATAGCTAAAGGCTACTATGTTCAAGGTGGTCTCTAGGGCAGGGGTTTTCAACCTGTGGGGCCCAACCACGGATTGGCATGTTGTTATCTCAGAAACAGGCTCAGCCATCACATTAAATCTGGTAAACTGGTTATATATTTATGTTTCAGTATAATTACGCACGCTATACCAGGGGCGGTTCTAAACCCTTTTTAGGTGGGTTTCAGCCCCACTATCTGTCACCTTAGCCCCCCAAAACTATCTTAACGATCAGGCCAGTGCTGCTTCCTCGAGAAAGTTTTTCATTCTCACGTGTTTTAAGTCTTGTCAGTTTAAACCTTAAAGTAATTTTAAGCCATTTAAGCCCAAGACATCTCAATGCGGTACTCACGCACTGTGATAGAGCGTTTCTATGCGCACCGCTGAACCTGAAGTGGGGGGGACAATTGCTAGTTTGTTCTGGGTGACTGCTACAGTGTTTTAGGTGATTGCTAGTGTGTTCAATGTGGTTGCTAGGGCATTTTTGGGTGGTCGCTAGGGTGTTTGGGTGGTTGCTAGAGGGTTGCTAGTGTGTTAAAGGTGGTTGTTAGGGTGTTCGGTGGTTGCTAGAGGGTTTGCTAGCGTGTTAAAGGTGGTGGTTGCTAGAGGGTTGCTAGTGTGTTAAAGGTGGTTGTTAGGGTGTTCGGTGGTTGCTAGAGGGTTTGCTAGCGTGTTAAAGGTGGTGGTTGCTAGAGGGTTGCTAGTGTGTTAAAGGTGGTTGTTAGGGTGTTCGGTGGTTGCTAGAGGGTTTGCTAGCGTGTTAAAGGTGGTGGTTGCTAGAGGGTTGCTAGTGTGTTAAAGGTGGTTGTTAGGGTGTTCGGTGGTTGCTAGAGGGTTTGCTAGCGTGTTAAAGGTGGTGGTTGCTAGAGGGTTGCTAGTGTGTTAAAGGTGGTTGTTAGGGTGTTCGGTGGTTGCTAGAGGGTTTGCTAGCGTGTTAAAGGTGGTGGTTGCTAGAGGGTTGCTAGTGTGTTAAAGGTGGTTGATAGTTTTTCTTTTGGGTGGTTGCTAGTGTGTTGAAGGTGGTTGCTAGGGTGGTTGCTAGAGGGTTGCTAGTGTGTTGAAGGTGGTTGTTAGGGTGTTTGAGTGGTTGCTAGTGTGTTAAAGGTGGTTGTAAGGATGTTTGGATGGTTGCTAGTTTGTTGAAGATGGTTGTTAGGGTGTTTGAGTGGTTGCTAGTGTGTTAAAGGTGGTTGTAAGGATGTTTGGATGGTTGCTAGTTTGTTGAAGATGGTTGTTAGGGTGTTTGAGTGGTTGCTAGATGGTTGCTAGTGTGTTCTGGTGAGTGTGTGGTTGCTATAATGTTGCTAGTGTGTTATAGGTGGTTGTTAGGGTGTTTGGGTGGTTGCTAGTGTGTTGAAGGTGGTTGTTAGGGTGGTTGCTAGAGGGTTGCTAGTGTGTTGAAGGTGGTTGTTAGGGTGTTTGAGTGGTTGCTAGTGTGTTAAAGGTGGTTGTAAGGATGTTTGGATGGTTGCTAGTTTGTTGAAGATGGTTGTTAGGGTGTTTGAGTGGTTGCTAGATGGTTGCTAGTGTGTTCTGGTGAGTGTGTGGTTGCTAGAGTGTTGCTAGTGTGTTATAGGTGGTTGTTAGGGTGTTTGGGTGGTTGCTAGAGGGTTGCTAGTGTGTTAAATGTGGTGGTTGCTAAAGGGTTGCTAGTGTGTTAAAGGTGGTTGTTAGGGTGTTCGGGTGGTTGCTAAAGGGTTTGCTAACGTGTTAAAGGTGGTGGTTGCTAGAGGGTTGCTAGTGTGTTAAAGGTGGTTGTCAGGGTGTTTGGGCGGTTGCTAGTGTGTTGAAGGTGGTTGTTAGGGTGTTTGGGCAGTTGCTAGAGGGTTGCTAGTGTGTTGAAGGTGGTTGTTAGGGTGTTCGGGTGGTTGCTAAAGGGTTTGCTAACGTGTTAAAGGTGGTGGTTGCTAGAGGGTTGCTAGTGTGTTGAAGGTGGTTGTTAGGGTGTTTGAGTGGTTGCTAGTGTGTTCTGGTGAGTGTGTGGTTGCTAGAGTGTTGCTAGTGTGTTCTAATGAGTATGTGGTTGCTATAGTGTTGCTGGCTGGTTGCTAGGGTGTCCTGGGTGATTGCTATCAGAATACCAAGTAGTTGCAAGATATTCTGAACCCTACATATGGCTCTGGTCCCTCAATCAACGCAAGTATAACATATTTCACCTGTTTTATCGTCCTCCAGGCTAAATATTCCATGTCCAATCATTTAGAAAAGTATTAACACGCCTCTCGTCAACAAGCTACAGAATTCATGTTCATGTTTGTATCACAAACAGTGTGAGATAAGTTAAGCACCAAAGTTTTGGACTGAAGAACAGTAAGTAAAGAGATGAACAGTGGTATTTGCTACAACAAGCACCACTTAATACAGCTGACAGGAAACAGAGGTTTCAGCAGGGCCTGATTTCCTCTCCTGTGGTACATGACTGTAAATATGAAACATATGGCTAGGTATAA
Source organism: Sinocyclocheilus anshuiensis (assembly GCF_001515605.1). Lineage (NCBI taxonomy): Eukaryota > Metazoa > Chordata > Actinopteri > Cypriniformes > Cyprinidae > Sinocyclocheilus > Sinocyclocheilus anshuiensis. Next base: position 728,859 of record NW_015540882.1, on the reverse strand, counting down.
AAATATACTGCTTGGTTAGTTCTCCGTGATTGTCCAATTAAGTGTGGGACAGAATTTCAGGGAAGTCAGAGAAAGTGCACGTGAGTAAATGATTACTGCATGTCCCATTTCAATATTGTTTAACAATTCCAATTTATTGATAATGATTGCTACATTATGGATCAGATAGTGTGCATAATATGATTCTGCACTAATTCAGATGAGTTGCAAAAAAAAAATGCAGATGCATGTGCATATCTATCCACAAACACACACACACAAACCTAGGATGTGGCTGGATGCAGCACGAGAAACCACCGTTTATGAGAGGCTTTCGGCTCCATCAAATGAGATTCTAAACCCCTCCATGAAAATCCAACCCACAACAAATTTGTCCAGCTGCAGCGGGAAAAGCATCTGTGTGTGTGAGTCTGCTTCTCTGTATACAGGGCAGGACAAAGCCTGGAGTATTTGCTGATGCTGGCCGTTCCTTACAATGGAATCGGCTTTACAATGAGTACAAATGTTTGCAACTGTACTCAACACACTCTCAGCACTCCAGTCCGGTTACCGTTTACTCACAAGGGTCGTAAAGGGTGTTATTTGACAAGCCTCTGAAGCATTTCCATGTATAGTTTTCATCAGAAGGTGCTGGTGTCCAATTAGACAGGCACAAATGAATACTGTGAAAACTGTTTTTAAAATAGTTAAAGGTGAAGTTTGAAACAGTTTTAAGTTTGAATTATTTAAAATTTTGACTTTTAGAATATTGTTTCTAAAAGTCACATTTTTCATTTTAGAATAGTGAATTGAAATATTATACATTTGAATTTTAGAATAATTTTGGAACTAGTTACATTTTTAATTTTAGAATAGTGAGTTTTTTTCCTGAAAGCTAAAATAGTGAATTTTCGAATTTCGAGTAGCCCAATCTACTATGTCAATACTGTATGAAGGAATTTTTTATGTTTTTTTTGTTTTGTTTCCTTGTTTGTTTTTTTCACAGGTTTTTTACCGGTAATTTGAATAGTGCAGTTGATTGAAATTGTATATATATATATATATATATATAAAATTTCAGTTTTAGAATAGGGAAATACTGTTTCTATATAAAAATATAATGATGTCTATAAAATTTTACAATAGTCAATTATTGTTTCTGAAATATTATAAAAGTATTATAAATATTTTGAATAACAGAATATTGTTTATGAAGTAGTTACATTTTACATTTTAGGAAAGTGAATTACTGATTCTGAAATATTTTACATAATATTTTAACATTTCAATTTTAGAATAGGGAAATATTGTTTCTATATAATAAAATAATAATGTTTCTGAAATAGTTACATTTTTAATTTTACAATAGTAAATTATTATTTCTGAAATACAGGTGCATCTCAATAAATTAGAATGTCGTGGAAAAGTTCATTTATTTCAGTAATTCAACTCAAATTGTGAAACTCGTGTATTAAATAAATTCAATGCACACAGACTGAAGTAGTTTAAGTCTTTGGTTCTTTTAATTGTGATGATTTTGGCTCACATTTAACAAAAACGCACCAATTCACTATCTCAACAAATTAGAATACTTCATAAGACCAATAAAAAAAAAAAACATTTTTAGTGAATTGTTGGCCTTCTGCAGGGACGCGGGAAGTAGGGGTGCTGAGGGGGCTGCAGCACCCCCTGTTTTCACATGGTTGCAAATGCAACGCCAAGTTTGTTCATTTAAATGTATTCAGTTTTAGCATTTAATAATTTATTTGTAATGATCTCTGAAATGTAAATTGTAAGTGGGCTATAATAAACCCATGTTTATCTTTATAAACATGATTAATTTTACTTGTGATGTTTTCTATATGGGATGATTAGCCTAATCCTCATGGAACACGTGACGCTGGCGCGTGGTGCAAAAACGTCCAACCCGTTTTGCAGCCCACACATACAGAAACAATGGAATTTCCAGAAGTCCAGATTTCGACCGTAACTTTTTGCACATAGCTAATGTTAACCACCCCTAAAAACAGCTGTTTAGGAAGTCAGGGGTCTTTAATTCAATTAGTAATGGTATTAATACATTAACCCGACCTGAGATCTGTCACTCACAGTAGCTAACAGATAAGCTAACGATGAAGATGTTGGTAAAGTTGACATAAATATAATAAATATGCAGTAAATGTCACCTTCCACCATTATTACATCTCATTCTAACAAGTGCAATACTAAATAGCCTACTAAATTTGACTTAGTATTGAAACAAATATATAAATATATTATTAAATATATACAGATGGACACCCAGCTAACGGAATGTTTGTTATGGTTTAGAAATGTTAGAACAAAATGTTCTTAAAGTAATGTTTATGGAACATCTCACAACGTTATTAATATTTGATATACTGTACATTCTCATAACAGTCTGACATTCTCAGAACATACTTATGATGGTATTTGTAGGCTACTTGATGAATGTTCTAAGAAAGTTATTTTTTTTGTAACCTTTAAATAACACTCTAATCACAATAAGAAAACTGGACATTTTCATTAACCCGACCTGAGATCTGTCACTCACAGTAGCTAACAGATAAGCTAACGATGAAGATGTTGGTAAAGTTGACATAAATATAATAAATATGCAGTAAATGTCACCTTCCACCATTATTACATCTCATTCTAACAAGTGCAATACTAAATAGCCTACTAAATTTGACTTAGTATTGAAACAAATATATAAATATATTATTAAATATATACAGATGGACACCCAGCTAACGGAATGTTTGTTATGGTTTAGAAATGTTAGAACAAAATGTTCTTAAAGTAATGTTTATGGAACATCTCACAACGTTATTAATATTTGATATACTGTACATTCTCATAACAGTCTGACATTCTCAGGACATACTTATGATGGTATTTGTAGGCTACTTGATGAATGTTCTAAGAAAGTTATTTTTTTGTAACCTTTAAATAACACTCTAATCACAACGAATTACTGAAATAAATGAACTTTTTCACGACATTCTAATTTATTGAGATGCACCTGTATTATATATTTGAATTTTAGAAAAAAAAAACAATATTGTTTATAAAATATATATATATATTTTTTTACATTTAACCATCTGTTTAGAGTGCAGTATCAAGCAAATTAACTTATTCATGAACTGTCCATTACATTTCACAGTACTGACTGACACCATTTTTACAGAAGTTTACAGAATATTATGTTAAAGTAATTAAGATTATAAACTGATTTTGTTACTCTGCCTCAGTATAACCTTATCACTCGTCTTAACCTGGTCCACTGTGACACTACATTTTTTTTTTTTTGGAGAGGAAACCAAGGTGCTGTGAATAAAATCAGATAAAATACAGATTGTTGTGTTGCCAACAAACTCTATGAACTCATTCTTATATGTGAGAGTTCTCCAAATGTAGCTTAAAATAGCAAATCGCACCGTACAGATCGGGTGTCACACTAATGTTTATTCAGTATTTTGTGCTATGAATGACTGACATTAGGTAAGCGTCCAGTCTACTCCGTTTCCATGTATTCTTAGGACTTCACACATAATTTTCGCTCTTGCACCATGAGAGCATGGCTAGTCGAGCTTCTGTAAGTTTAGAAACTGGCAGTACAAGCGAGAAATCTCCCATGAGTCCACACCCCGTCTGAACACCCGCCTGCCTTTCCCACAGCCCATCCCGACACACTCACACATAAAGAATCTCCTCTCCTCGTTCGCCTCAGATCATCACTTCTGGGAGAAAAGTGTGACCAGATAGAGAAAGAAAGAAAAAGAGATCTTTCAGTAGAACTGAGGTGAAAATCAATTTCAGAGAGTTTCCTCACACCGGGAACTAGACCTAACAGGCTATAAAAGACCAACAGATGGGTTTTTATTTGGGTGTTTTTATACTGAAATTCTTGATCAAGTCTTTTTCTTGAAGAAGCCATTCCACGCTCAGTAATAGCAGCGGTGTCCGTATAGACTGCATTCCTGATGGATCATTAGTCTGGAAATAAAGATGTGTTTGGTCTACCACGAGTCAGTTGTTCCTGTGCATGGATCCGAATGTGTTAAATGCCGAGGTCTCTCGCCTTTATGGGCCCAGAGGTCTCGTTCTCTGATGTCTAAGTGGCCTTTCACATTCAACGGAGGCCACCTGCTTCAAAAACAAGCTCTTCATTCATAACGGCCATGGTCAGCACTTTAGTCATTTCCTGCCGACCAAAAAAAACGCCTTTCAGATGATGTTCTTAAAGTAATGTTTATGGAACATCTCACAACGTTATTAATATTTGATATACTGTACATTCTCATAACAGTCTGACATTCTCAGAACATACTTATGATGGTATTTGTAGGCTACTTGATGAATGTTCTAAGAAAGTTATTTTTTTTGTAACCTTTAAATAACACTCTAATCACAACAAGAAAACTGGACATTTTAGCATTTTTAGAAAATAAAAAATAAACATTCAAATAACATTATATTTTGGGTGGAAAAGTTAGTAGAATGTTGTAAGAAACGTTTTAAATAATGTTATAATAATGACAAGAAAACTGGACATCAAAACAATGTTTCCACATCATTGTTATAACCTAAATTTGTTACGACTTGTATGGAAGTCGTATTGATGTAATTCATTTAACGACTGTATTTAATAGCTTTCATCACAAATGAGAGCTGTAGCATAAAACAGTAGTTAACAGATGCTATGCTAACAGAAAGCTAAACAAAGATATATTCAACAGACCTTGATTATGCTAAATATGAACAATTTCAAACATTGACACCATATGAAAGATTTATAAATTATACAAAAGGCAATGTTGATTTATGTGGAGGCAATGTTCAGTTTGACAATTTGTTTGCGGTCATTCAAAACTTTGATTTGATCTGTACCAGAGAGCAGTAGCAGAAAATGTGGCGAACAGATACTAGCTAATTGCTAACAGACATAAAAACACAGAACTAGATAACAAAACAACCTTGTAAATTTTACTATAAAGTTGGTGTATATAACAATTAAAATAAAATACACAAATGATTATACAAGTAAAAAATTACAAATATGGCAGCAATGTTGGATTGTATTTGAGTCACACAAAAAGTAAACATGTAGCCAAATATGGATGTTTGGCCATGCTTAAAGTTGTGTTAACAGTCTAGTTATAGTCATTGAGAGCTTTGAGGATGGTCAGCTGTGGGACTGTGCAAAAATAACTGAGCATTTATCATGTCAGGTTGAGTCTTATCTGCATTGTAGCGTTCTGGGTTATATCACTAGAGTCCGGATTGGCAGGCACTGATCACTTCACACATGCTTGTCAGGCTAATTAATCACAGTGAGGAAGGCTGACTGCGTACCAGCACACCTCAGGAGAGCGTTTGGATCTTTTCAGCAGCCGTGTGACACATTTTGCCACTGATCCAGTCAGTCAAGCATATGTGTTTCTCTAAAAATAAATAATAATAATAACAAAAAAAACCTAAAGGAAAAAAATGCTACATGGATATCCAAAACAATATGCAGTAGTTCCCAGGAGGCTTTGTGGTTTTGTTGAGATTAGGGAATCTCGGTTCATGATTCTCTGACTTAAAGATCTAGCATCATAAGCAGAACAAATATTAAACTTTATTACGACATGCCTTCGTTCCTCATGTAGATCTTGCTTTATGAATTCAAGCCAACTGTGGAGCCAGTGGTTTCTTTTAAAGTTTACAAGGAATTACCACAAATTACTTCACTGTTCTCATGTTACAGGTAATAGATTGTATTCGACATATTGCTCAAATCCATTTTTTTTTTTTCTGTCTGTGAAAACCATTAAGCAACAGGGTGTTTTTATTTGGCTGCTAAGGCCCTCAAGTTTCTGTGATATTCTGGTCTCTAGATACAACTTCAATATTATTCAAAGTATAATTTTAAGGGGCAATGGTTTGTTCAAACCACTAAGTAAGAGCAATAGCAATAGTGACGCTTGGCTCACTGAGGCAACCTCAGATGTTAACTAGCACTTGCTGTACAGCCTCTGGAACAGCTTCCCTATTAAGAGAGACCCAACACAATCGGCCTGCTGTTCAGCCTCTGAGCGATGGAGCAATGGCAAAACTGATGGACTTGGAACTTCAGTGCAGATGAATGGAAATCTAGCACAGTGTTAAATGTTGATTTTATTTTACCCTCCATGTCTCACGCTTACTCACTCTATACGTCTTGCTTGAGATGTCAGGTTTCAAGGTATACCACTTCATCTATGAATAGCACACATGCTGGTCAATGAAACGACTGTTATAGTCTATGAATTCTTTGGGGCTCTTTAGTGTCATTTATACTGTATATTTTAGGTTTGCATAATGTTTAAACTACAGGTAATTGAAAGAGTCTGTTTTGTTTGTTCAGTGCGACAGATGAAATCAAAGGTCACTCTTTGACTATGGTGAGTCAACAGGCATTATAAAAAAAAAGCATTCAATGGGAGAAGCACATAAAATCTAGGTATCCTGTTTTTTTGTACATGAAAAAAATGCTGTTACAAGAATCACTTGGCTAGGATTCACATATTCTGACAAAATCCCCTTTTAACAATGACAGACTTTTTCCTAAGATCTTAAACATTGCAATATAAATTACTAATAGTGCTTAGTTGAAACATCACAGGCAGATCTTATAATGATCATCCACCATTTTATAGTGGAAACCTGGTTCATATCAGGAAAAGACCCAAACCTCACTTTCCTGGCACTAAGTCAGTGAAATTCATACCAATTACACTGTTTAATATACTGCCTGTAATTACAAAAGTTATGCTCACCCTAGTTTGAGATCCGCTTTAAGTCTATTTTATTACATTTCAAGAAAAAGTAGTTGAAACTTTTATTTTAGAATTATTAATCAGTAATTGGATCTTTTGAGAGAAAAGTAAAAAAAAAAAAAAAAAAGGTCAACAGATAGTGTTTTTCTTACAAAAAGTACTGCTTATTAAAGGGGTTTTCCATTAAAAAAAGTCAAAACCCCCCAGAATCCCTCACACCCATGACAGGAGGGTGTATCTTGAACCTCCAGGCCTGAGAGGACAGAAACTCACAGATGTGAAAAATCATCCCAACACCCTAAGCCTCTGACCTCTGACCTTCACACCTAAATGAGTCAAACATTCTGTCTTACTCCAGTGCAGCCATCAGCACGAAAAGCAGCCCCCGTTGCATGCAGGGAAACAAAGCTTCTTTGTGGCCGTCCACCCAAACATGTCATTCATAAAGATATCATTGTTTCAACTCAAACACGCACATAGCAGAATCTTTGGTAAAGAAGGTTTGTTATTTCAACCTGTAAATTAAGTCCTAATATGTCTTCAATTACCTTACGTCATTGCTCTGAGCAACTGTAACTCTTGTCTGATGCACTTTTATTTATACAATTATTTATGTACTGCAATGTCATGCAAACATTAATTTACAATCAACATGTTGCATATCATTAAAAATATTCAGACAGTGGACTGCATTAAAGGGAACTGTATTCTAGCACAAGAAACAACAGCTGCTTAACCTGCGTTCTCTGTTTATACACATATACTATATATATATATTATATACCTGTGTTGAAGCTACAGCTGACATGCTCACGCCAATGAAAGGTAGTTGGCGTCTGGTTACAAAACACCTAGACCCAGACAAAATACAGACCATACTTGATCAGTATCAATATCATTATCAATATAAAGTCCTTACTGCTGACTTAGTAGTTCCATCAGCTTAACAGAAACCTGGCAAAGAGCTGAGACTCGCAACTTTGTGGTTGTAATGCATGGACATCAGTTTGTGTGAGCAGACTGAAGCTTGAGAGAGAATGATGAAAAATAGGGAGCCGACCTGTTACAGAGGCAATGGTGTGGTTTGCAAACTCACCACAAATCATTCAAACACACTCATTGCCATCTCTGGGGTTTTAAACTTTCACCCTTCCCCACCCTCACAACCCTCTTTTAGTTTGCAGCTTGTACAACCAGAGAAAACAAGACTCAGACCTATCGTATACCAATGTCAAAAGGCATAAAACTTTTTGCCATCCGTGGACAGACTGAACCACAACTTGGCTAATTATCCAAACATACAAACCAGTCATCCGGTCCCTGCCTGCAACCATGTGAACTGTGAGAAACTGGACAACTGGGTGGATTCTTGGGTTGCCTTGAAGGAGACAAATTGGGGCATGTTGAGTCATGTGGCGAGGACTTTGAGGGACTCAGTGACTATTTTTCTCAGGAACAAGCCATGGATCACAAAGAACCAGTAGGACCTGCTAAACAGGAATAAGACTTCAGATAGGAAGCAACCAAAGCAAGTCCAAACGGAGATGAAAAGGAAGAACAACAACTAATAAACATGGAGAGCAATTTTAAAAGAACAATATGGATTAAGTGAAAAGACGACAGGTCACAAACTGGCTTGTAACCTGGCGCAGAAGAACCTGGGCAGGGCTAACAAGATCAATCTGTCCTTCAACAGATCTGACTCTCAATCACTGGCTCAACCCTACCCCCATCTCTCTTTCCTAGGGGGTTTCTGCTCCCTCATCTACAATCCCCCTTCATCCACTAATTCTTGATCTCCCAGTGAGCCCCCATCGGCCACTCTCCCAAACTCCCACCCACCCCAGTCCACATCTTCAACTTGGAAGTAAGCTCAGGGTAATACAAGTGGATACCACCACAATTTCCAGAAACATCTCTACACATTAATCGAAACAGCCATCCTTAACCAGAAGAAAGTCTCTACTAACTTCAGCCACTAGTTCAAGACTTCCCTATGAGCATTGAATCCAGTATTTCTAATAAGCCACCTGCCACAATATTTGGCTGGTACCTATCCTGACATACTGGGAGAAATTCTGATTGTTGTTGGTTTTATAATGCTAATTCTGGTTTGACATGCTACATTAAACACCATCACACTTTTCATGCCTGGTTTGAGGAGAGCATACTGCTATTGCCTAACTTGCATTGCAGTGGCAATGCAAACATATCATGCATGCCGATAAATGTCTGTCATACTTCTCTTTGATACACCTGTTTCAGAATTCCACGGTCCCACCATCATGTGGACCCAGCTGCCATCACTACAGGTGCCTCCTGGAGTGGCTCTTATTGTGACATTCTTAAATGGCAACTATTCTCGTCATTCCTGACCATCACAAACAAACACACTAGGGTAAACACAGATGTGCCCATTCAAATGTGACCACACCCCACTCTTGGGCAGAAAACAGAACGGAAGGAAATATGTTCTGGTCTCAGGGGAACCGGCACTGATTTTCCTTCAGACTGCTCGATTAGTTGGGGGAGAAAGATTGAAAACTTGTGGACTGACATGAAGGATTCTAAATTGAGATCCTTTATTTAAAATAGATTGTTTATTTATTAATCAACTTTCCATCAATACAGCCAATTATCTTACAATCAGAAATCGTAAATGAGAAGAACTGAAGGTCTTGTTAGAGGTCATCAATGTTTACTGGCTTAAGACTACTTCCTAAATTTAGCAGAAATTCAAAGATAATTGACTCAATTTAAATTAGAATTCAAGCTAACACTACTTCACGTTTGCTCAGAGCTGAAAAGCTGTGGCCCAGAGGCCTTTGGGACCACCCACAGAAACCCCATTCAGGCACATAAGCCAGATGGAAAAAGCGAGAAAAAAAAAGGCATTTGGGGAAGACCACTCCTTCTAAAATCTACCCATCTGCCTTTGCCACAAAATACTCAAACTGAGGCCTTGAGGCAAGACATACTCCCAAAATCCTGTTTGCTTCCTACAGACATTCAGAACATAGAAGGTTATGTTTTAGGCATTTCCTGACTTGTACAGGATAAAGAAAGGTCAAACCATTTTGTTGTACATTTATCTAGTCTAAGACCTGCTGTTATGACTTAATAGTGTCTGAAGGATTATTACAGTATTAAACAAACCCAGAGTCTTTCCAGAGATACAACACCCTTTTGCATTAAAAATTGTGAGGTTAGTTTGTTAGCAACATTTAACATCATATAGTAGTTTTTTGAGGGTTTTATAATAATTGCTGTGATATTATATAGGCTATATATAAATGGCTTTAGTTAGCTCAGTTTAGATGGTTGCGTTTGCTTTACCACATTGCCTACTCAAACTACCCAAACCGCTCAGCCAGTTATACAAGTCACCCTAAATAACACTAATATAGGACTGGAGGGTTAGCATCCATCTTTTATTACCACCTCTAGCGTCTGTGCAAACAACTAGTTCCCTGCTCCAAATTTGCCTTAATTTCCCCCCTCCCTTTAGGCCTGACAATGTGCTAATAGCCTAGCCAACCCAGATGCCCTCTTCTATTACTTCTAAGCTGCTGTTCCTAAATAAACAGCATAGGATAGGATGAAAAGCTGAGCTTTAGGTTGACTGCGTGCTAAACGGTGGCATAGTCTCATGGGACATTAGACTTCTTTGTTTCTTGCCATGTGTGCTAGCTGGTCTACTGCTTTCTTTGACATTGTAATTATAAGTCTGCTCTGGCGTGTCCTAATAGCAGGATGCTGTAGAATTGGGGGATGGAACAAATCCTGAAAGCTAGACTTAAGTAACATTTAAGATAAACGTTATAGTTTGTAAGTTGATGCACTCTCAGATAAAAATGTGCACTGGTACCTTTAGGGGTACAATAGCTTTTCACTGGGGCAGTACCCAGTGGGGACGTATTACTGCTCTAAGGTACTAGTATGCACCTTTTAGTGGTAAATAAGATACAAAGTTGTCCCCTTAAGGCAGCTACCCCAGTGCCAAGCCGCTGTACTCATAAAGGTAATTTTTTTGCACAATTTTTGTCAGTGGGATGTGTTTTGCGATGCATGTTAGTAGCAGGTATAAAGTCTCAGCTGACCACTGATCTGACCACCCAAAATGGATATTCATACCAGGTCTAAACAGGGCCTTTATTAGTCTTCTCTTACCATATGGTTCATGTATTCCTCTTGTAGAGTTTGGAAAGCAGGAAGTGCTAATTACCTCTTCTCTGTTATTTTAGGAGACCGACTGTGGCAGACTTGTGATCCAACAGCATGGTTTCTCACAAGCAGCACGGTTCCCCACATAAAAGCAGGTGATTTCTACAGCTTTGGGTGTATGGAACGCTGTTAGCACAAAGCAAGAGACTTCACACTTGCTCATTTGCACATGTAAGTTAAACAGAGACATAAAAACATGCATTATTTATGAAGATCCCTGAACTTTAACAGGAAATGCGACAGTCTTTTTTTTGTCTTTATGTTGACTAACTGCTTTCCTACTCCTTTTTTCCCCTTCCTCGTCTTTCCCAAGAAACCTCTGAAAATGATTTTCTCCATTTTCCCATGAGATTCAGTATAATGTTATGAGCCCTTTGTGGTTACTCCATCAACTCTGCCTGGCAAGAACCTGGCTGTGGTCTAACAGGCCTTCCAAAGATGATTGAGAGAAGAGCTTGGACTCACTTTCAAGATAAGTGAGATGAGCCAAGCCTGTCCTCATTTTGAAGGGTGATAATCTTAGAATACTAGGAATACACCCAGGGAGTTTACAAAATCCCAACCTCAACTAGTCTTTCTGACCAAAATGTGAAAACTAGATGCCCTTACAACATGTTTAACCTACCAATACTTAAGACTGTTTGAAAAAAAGTTGACTGATTCCTTCAAGAAAACTTAAGAGTCCCTTAAAAGTAAAAGTAGCCACTGTTAATGAGGCATGGTCTTGATCTAGACCCCAGGAGAGAGCAGACCTTTAACTCACATCTGTTACAACCTAGCAATCTGGCTTAATGGGAATTCAAGATGCAAATGTGGACACAAGTTGAGGCTTGGCAGCACAACTTCACTCCACTAGACCAGGATGAAAAATTCTTAGTTGACCTAGTTAGAAAACCTAACTATTAGAGTGTGCACCTTAGGTGAAATCCCAAATGCCGCCCTCCAGTCCTTGCCACTATGCCATAGTCCTTGCTTTCCTCTTTGGCGGTGTCAATGCTTTGGTGACGTAATGCCACATGGACTGTTGGGTAGTAGATCCCTGTGAAGTTAGTACCAGGGCAGGCTTTGCAATTGGGCACTCACGAGCAAGCTTTTGAATCCTTAAATGACAAATGGGACATCATAACGTTTTGTTGACCATACAGACCATACAATAACATAGATTTTGCCGGTACCAGCAAGGCATCCAGTGGTTCAGTTATCTTTTAACATCCTAACAACCACATCTGAACCCACTTGAGTTTATTGACAAGTTATATATGAACTCGTAAGTGTCACAATATTTTCCTGGGAAAGCAATTGGCACGTTCCATCTTGCTTCCTATCTACAGGGAGCCACAGGGCCTTTGTGTGGTCTTGCTTGGCTGGTTATTTATGACGTGCTAGTATAACAGGTACTGGCAAACTATTACAAAACCACTAAGGGCATTCTTCTGAAATTGTCCTTACAGAACACAGCTTTGTTTTTAACCATATGCCAATTAAAGTGCTTACTGCATTTTAAACCTCAAAAGCGGCTAGCTTATGTTCAAACAATTATTGAGGGACTGAGACGTAGAGACACAACCAGTGATCAACTACTCAGTTGTCATTACCTTTCTGTCTGGAGGACTTCCTTTAAATGCAACTTGCCCACCCTATGACTAATTGTCCCAACAAGCTCTCCTGATGTCCTAAGTGCTGTAATACATACACTGAGCAAAAGAGTGAGACTCATTATACTTGCATCATTTACTAAATAGCTCAGGCTCGTTTTAATGAGCGTGGGTTAATTAAAGTAGGGTCATAATGCTGGCTTTGTCCCCATTTAAGTCCGACTTGCAGATGTCCCTCCATTACATGCAGAAGGACAGATGTGACGTCTTTCTCCTGCACACGCCCATGAGCACAGCTTGGTTTTATAACCATGGAGAAAAGTGTCCAGTCATAAGTCTGTCCCCAGCCAATTATCAGAGCGACAAAGAGACACTGAGACTTCAATCCGAGAACAAAGGCCTTCACACTAGAAGACAAAGAGTGAATAAAGAGACTTGTGCTCAGATTTCTCTCAAATTAAGGATTTTATTGCATTTTCAGTGTTCAACACGAACAAAATAAGAGCATAAATGCAATTAAAAGGTGAAGGTTTAAGTGACTTATTATATTAATTACTGTTTACTTATTACACCGCTCCCTGGAATCACTTGGTTAGATATTTTTATTATATTTATTAATAAAAAAAAACATGTATTATTATTTATTTATTGGACATTTGTGTCCTTTATTAAATTGCTATTCTAAATTGCCAAAAAAAAAAAACAAGCCATAAGAGGCCCCTTATTACACTGATTTTACCACGATGAGGGTGTTTTCCCCATTTCACAGCATGCTTTACAAACACCCCTTAAAGGAGTCATGATGCGATTTCAATTTTTCCTTTCTCTTTGAAGTGTTACAAGCTCTTGGTGCATAAGGAAGATCTGTAAAGTTGCAAAGACTAAAGTCTCAAATCCAAAGAGATATTCTTTATAAAAGTTAAGAGTTAACCACGCCTACCTAAAACGGCTCGTTCTAACACGCCCCCACATATCTACGTCACTATGTGGGAAGATTTGCATAACGCCGCCCAAATGTTCACGCAAAGAAAGAAGGCGTAACTTTTATTCTCGCTGTAGTATTGTTGCTGTCGCCATGTCGTGAAGAGCTGTGTGTTTCGTTGTGAAAGCGAAACTACTTTGTTTGGTCTTCCAAAAGAGGACGATATCTGCTTCCTCATGCCTAGAGCTGATCTGTGCTGGTCGCTGAGGGAATACATCAACTTAGTGCTGTGGATCAGCTTTCACCGTGGACGAAGCGGAGTCCAGTCCGGGGTCGTCACATGTGGTTGTCGCTCCTTCGTCGATTCCGCCGGCCATGCCGTTCTCAAGCCCGTAAACACATTACACCAAATACACAAAATAATGTTCTTTTTAGCAGCATCATATGACCCCTTTAAAAGTCGTAAAATCACATGGAGTCTCATGGCGTATTGCATTATGATATCTTTGCTTAAAAAAAAACAGGTGCATTTTGAGATTGATGTTCTGTGCGCTTAAAGTGCAGCTACAGTTTAAATGGACCAGATGTTTGAATTTTACATTTGTTATATCTAGAAATGCATGTAAGACACACACACACCGCCTGAAATATATGGCTGAAATATGACTGACCACTGACAACCATTAAGGGTCAGGACAATGGTGTCCTTTAAAACTGTCCAGCTGTCTGAACTCTGTGCTCTAAAAGTTGCCATTTACACGATTTATTGCAAGCTTCCTCAATGTTTGAGCTGTGTCCAACCTGACAACCCTGCCTGTCCAAAATCAGGATGACCAGGGTCTCTAAACAATAATACAGCTAAATCTGTCCTCAGTCATGGGCTGCTCCCCCAGGCCACCAAGAAAGAAGGATCTGAAACATTTAGTTTGTTTCCCAAAACAGTAAAGACCAGTGTTGGGCAAGTTACTCTGAAAATGTAATCAAATTACTGATTACTGATTACTCCTTTTAAAAGTAATCACGTTAATGTTCTGATTACTTTATTTCAAAAGTAATTACTTACGTTACTTTTTTCTCCATGAAATTTATGAAATCCCAGCATACACACTCCCGATAAATATTTGTTATTAATCCTTTTTACAATCTCTAGATTATAAAACACTGCATTCTGTCAGCAATGTAACGCAGCAGTAACATAAAGAGACCTCGGCATACTCTAATTACTATTTTGAAAATTATAACGTGTTAGATTACTCCGTTACTAAAAAAGTAATCAAATTACAGTAATGCGTTACTAAGTAATGTGTTACTGCCCAACACTGGTAAAGACACAGCGTGCCTCAAAGTCTCTCATGCAAATCAGATGCAATCACACTGAACATGACAGAAAGGGAAAGTTAAAAGCTTCTTGTGCAAACAATTTTTACTTCAACTGAAACTTTACTTTCAATTAAACAGAAACGTTTATTCCTCTTTAAAGCAGGGTCATTTCTAATAAATTATATTATGTCACTGTTTTCTGTTGGCATTGAGTACTCTCGATCTGAAGGCAGATATTGTCTTTCTACCAGTTGTTTCATGCATCCTTATACCCGTAGGGTAAATTCCTACTTGGGTGAGAGATTTTTTATAGTAGATTACTGCAAGTGCTGTTATTTTATACAGCTGGAAATATGTTGTAGATTTCCCCTGCCTGGGCATGTTTTACCAAAAAAATATAAAACGACTCTGAAAATAAAGAAATAGACTTTTGTTGGAAGAATGTCCTCAAGCAAATATATCTGATTGGTTCAATAAATCATTTCTTATTTTTTTTTTTCTGTTGTGGTGGTGGTGTAAACCTAAAGCGGGCATGACTTGAGGAAACTCGTGCGGGAAAGCTCAGGGCTGTTTGGTTTACCAGACTGGCAAACCTTTTGAGGGCACTAAAGAGATAAGAAAGCACCGTGAACATTACGCAAAGAAAACCTCTCAGCAGCAATAAAGCTTTTATAGCCTTTATATTGATCTTCTGTCTTCATTAAAATTTTATTCAGAAACATTTGTTTTTAAAACAATCTCACTGAAAAGCAAACTTAGGAGCTTTTATTGGACATTAAATGGACGTC
Source organism: Sinocyclocheilus anshuiensis (assembly GCF_001515605.1). Lineage (NCBI taxonomy): Eukaryota > Metazoa > Chordata > Actinopteri > Cypriniformes > Cyprinidae > Sinocyclocheilus > Sinocyclocheilus anshuiensis. Next base: position 713,201 of record NW_015540882.1, on the reverse strand, counting down.
TTACTCCAATTACTGATTGTATTGTATGGCATGCAGGTTCATTAGACAAACTTATGAAAATATTGTTAGTTTGTTGTCTAACGCTTTAACATTTATACATTTTAAATGTAACTTAAGTGTCCAAAATGGTCCAAATAAATTTGGGGGTCACTGTATCCATTCTGCAGTGCTGTTTTCAATGTTATTTGCCTAACTGTCGTTTTAAACAACAGAAATTAGAAAAAAAAAACTCAACAAAATATTCAACAAGAGTGTAATAACATTTATACACAGACAACCCAAAAGCTCAGAAAAGCTCACCGAATCATGTTTAAATGGATTCTGGAGACATTTTAGACTATTTTAAGACCTAAATCAGCACTTTACAGACTAAAAATGGAAGCTGCAGAATTCAAACCCAACACAGAAGCCATTACTGTGCATATCTCTACAAGACTGTTTCCATTTACTGCAACAGCTCCCATTCAGAGCAATTAAATATTACAGGAATGTTCGCAAATGGCTGCTTATTGACAGCGATAAATCATCCCTGCTGCATTTGAAGACAAGAACCGGGACAGACAGAGTTTCATTGGATCATGACAAATGTGAAACGCTTTCAGTCAATGAGAGAGAGAGAAACAAACCACAGGGGTCAAAGAAGGAATCTGTCTTGTTTGAAAAGAACATTAAAATATGGGTTATTTCATTCATAATTATCATGACAGATGTCATCAGTATAAGCCAAAATGATAAATCACAATATGCAATCGTTGAAGAAAGCATATGGACCTATTTTTTTATAATACATCTACATGGCATATGGTGCATTTAATATTATAAATATTAAATCCACAGTTCTGTTCTTTATTGCAGAATGAAATGATTATTTCATTACTTCAAAATGTGATTATAATTTTAGGATATGCAATACTGCCAACATCAAAAAAGATGGGCTATGCACTGAATTAAATACAAAGTTGTAGAACACAAGATTGTGGGAAAAAAAGATCTGAAGGCTATTTTAGTCACTAACGGTTATTTTAGTACAAGCGACACGTGAAAACTGAGATGTGATTTTTCAGACACTTTGCAGTGAGAAGAAACTATTCATCAATAATCACTCCATTTTATTCTTCTTAACGTTCCACAAGACTGCATTTTCTCCTCACAATAATTCACCCCAACATTAAACTACTGCACGTGTCATTGTTGGCCGTTTTCCCACACTTCCCCTAATTTCCTGTCTGGGGTCAGTGTTGTCATGGCGACAGGCAGAGGATTGACCTATGAGGACGTTTGTATAGAGGCATGAGCACAAAAACGCAAAGCCACGTGCTGACCGGCTTCAATCCGCTGGCTATTCACCCACCTTTTCTCCTGCTTTCCAACAAGCCTCCAGTACTTTCACAGGATTATGTCCCGAACTAAATTCCATAAACAACCTGCAACTGTAACACAGACACACTTAGCATTCTCCAACGCTATTGATGCTGTAGTATTTGCATCAAGTAAAAGCCACGATTCCTCAAATGTTTGTTGTTAACTACGAGTTTATCATTATTCAAACTGTTCTAGCAACTTATAAAAAGATATCTATGTGCATTTGCACTTTATGCAAATATGGTTTGACTAGGCAAACAGGACATTCAAGTGCTTCCTAGTGAGCTGCCAACCTAGGCAACATTTTAAGGGATCAAAGATGTGATTCTGGCTGTTTATGAAAAAGGAAGGAGCAAAATCTACATATTTAGAAACCTTCATTTGGTCAAAATGACGATTGAGGGTAATCCCAGAATGCATTGTGACAAGCCTGGTGAACCAACCAATAAATAAATAAATAAATAAAATATGGTAACACTTTAGTTTAGGAACCAATTCTCACTATTAACTAGTTGCTTATTAGCGTGCCTGTTATTAACAGTGGCTGTTAATTAGTACTTATAAAGCAAATATTCTGCATGGCCATATTCTACATCCCTAAACTTAACAACATCCTTACTATAAATAAGCAGCACATTATGCGTTTATTGAGGCAAAAGTCGTAGTTAATGGTTTAATAGTGTGGCCTAAAATCTCATAACGGCTGCGTTTGAAATGGCAGGTACATCCTTTGAATGTAATTACTTGTGACAGTTAAAATAAGTAAATTCTATATAGTATGAACGTAATCCGGACGTACTATATGTCATTGTCATGTGAGCTTCAGTTGTGTCACTGCACTGTAAAATGTAGTAAAATGTCCACTTAAAGGGATAGTTCATCCAAAAATGAAAATTTGATGTTTATCTGCTTACCCTCAGGGCATCCAAGATGTAGGTGACTTTGTTTCTTCAGTAAAACACATATGTTGATTTTTAACTTGAACCGTTGCAGTCTATCAGTCGTATAATGCATGGCAATGGTAACAAAATCTGTGAGACATGCACAGACAAATCCAAATTAAACCCTGTCAATAACCAATTATCCTGATGCCTCTTGGGACAGGCCTGAGGAGCGGGCAGGTAGTTGCAAATGAAATAACTCCAGATCATAAATTCAACAACGCACACTGTTCACAAAGTACGCCAGAGCGCGTACACACCTCACGCACCGGAAGCCGTGCGCGCGAACAAAGACAGTTGAACATAGTGGTGTATTAGAGGTAAAAAATTATATAAATACTGTTCGGTTTCTGGCACAAACCGATCGTTTCGTGTCTTAGGACATCAATGTGTCATCACGAGCCGCAGGGTTTAATTTGGATTTGTCTGTGCATGTTTTTTTTACTCTCATAGATTTTGTTACCATTGCCATGCATTATACGACTGATAGACTGCAACGGCTGAAGTTAAAAATCATCATATGTGTTCTACTGAAGAAACAAAGTCACCTACATCTTGGATGCCCTGAGGGTAAGCAGATAAACATCACATTTCATTTTTGGATGAACTATCCCTTTAAGATATTTTGCAGGAAGTAGTAGGTCATCCGTGGACTTTTCGCCAACTGATTTACGAATATTGTGAATTAGGAAATACCACTCTCTCGCATACTGTTTTTCGCCTACTATGTAGTAGGAAAGTATGTGATTTCAGATGCAACCAAAGTGAGGTCTTCAATGTGATTAATGGTTTACCTAATATTTGTGTGTGTGTGTGTGTGTGTGTGATTGTATTTTTATGCTTAAGAGTGTATCATGTTGTTATCTTAGCCACATGCTAACATAGAACTCTACTGGAATCAATTGTGAGTTGTACTGTCTAGTGCACTTCACATGAAGAGTGCCAGTGTTGGGGAAAGTTACTTTTAAAAGTAATTTGCATTACTCCATAAAAAGTAACAAAGCAACACAATTAGTAATTGTAATAATGCAAAAACAAAACATGATGTTACTTTTGCATTACTTTTTTTCACCCAAAAGTTATATTATCGTTTTTTTATATAAGTTATAAGTTATATATAACTTGCAATGCGTTACCCCCAACACTGAAGAGTGCTATATTTGTTTCACACCTAGAGATGCTGCCTATGTAGGGTGTTTCATTTCAGTCACTTACTGTGTGAGGTTCCATGAGCTCACAAGTTTTAGCTAATGCTAGTGACTAGATAATGAAGTTATCTTGTTTTAAGGAGCTCTCTTGAAATGTAGCCCTTGAAATGTTTTTAAGCCATCATAAAACTTGTGCTGTTTTTAGCCGCTAGCTCAGAGAAGTCTGAGCTTCTCGTACAGCTGGGCCTTTGGTTTTGGCTGGAAGCATGCATAAACAGTGCCACTGTTTTCCCTGTTACTGCCATCCTAAATCCACTAAAAGCATAAAAATAACCTCCACAAGACACAAGTGCACTGGCCTGCAGACTACTTCTGCAAAAAAGATGTTTCCATCAGGGTAGCAAATGTTCAAAAGCTGTGCCAAAAATCCCAGTACTGTCCAGAGTCTGCCGCAAATGACAAGGGACAAAGTTCACGTCCTGCTCTGGCTCGGGTTCACAGATGTTCTCAGAAGCGAGTTTGAGAAAGCACTTGTTCAGGTATCAAGTATGAAGATGTTTTCTCCATGAATCACTTGCACACTCAAATGCAACGTGAACGTCAATAGCAACTATCGGCGAGAGAAAACTATGCATTTAGTGCTTTGTGTTCATTGGATTTTAAATGGCACGTTGGTACAGTGGGCGCCTTGTTAAAAGCATGTGCGTTCACAGAACCGGATCCAGGAAAGAAGGACTAAAGTAAATAGAAAAGAGGCAGAGAGGGGAATGGAGTGTGTGTTGGAGAAAGTGGGAGTGACTTGAGTTGGCAAAGAGAAGCAAGTCTTAAAGACTTCCAGATGTGGGGCTGGTTGGCAGATGATAGAGAAGAACTTTTGTAGCAAACAAACTATGAATTACTTGTGAGTAAAGGTACTCCTACCATCAGTTACAATAAAGTCAACATGAAGTCAACTCTGTTTACTTCCTTAAAGTAATTTACTTTGGAACTAGTTATTAAATGACTAAAATTGTAAGACAGGACTTAATTTCATCCAGTGGGAACAAATTTGACTGTGAAAGAGTCTCCATATGACAGGTAGCTGCAGGGGTGGGGCTGAAAAACTAAAGGACTTGATGATGTCAGCAGAAAAGGAAATTCGTTTCAGAGGTGGGGCAAGTTATTACATTTAGACACCATGCTAAATGTTGCCAATATTCTGCTTTACTCAGAAAAAAGACATCATATTATCGAAGTAAAATGGTTCCGGATGCCATTTTGTGTTGACTTTAAACTTCAAAGTCAGAGGTTTAAAAAAACAAACATACAAACTTATAAGACAAGTGTACTGGTCTACGGGAATCAAGGCTGTTTAAAAGGCATTCTCAAGCACAATAATAGCAGCCAACAAAAGCAAGTCATGAATAATCTGGTTGTGAGATGCTTTGTGTAATCAAGTACATTCTGAAAGGCCACTGAGTCACGGCTGAAATCATAAACGAGCCACATTTAAGGCGTTTCAGATTCAATCTCCTGCACTTGACAGAGGAAACGCAGTGGATCAGATGCCCATTCATCAACAGTAATGGCACGCGAGGGTTTTGTGAAGTGAACGCGCAGCACTTTGTTAACACGACCGTCCTGAAAGCACATTGATCCACTGAGTCGTCTTTATGGACCGACCTAATTTGATGCCTGCATGGCATCCCAGAGAAAGTGAGCTGTGTAAGGATTATGCAGAGCTGAGATCCTGACTACCCGTGCCAAAAAAGAGCTTTTTGTTAGCGTAGCCTAAATATTGTACCCACACTCCTCTGATTTTAATTAATAAAGTCTTTCCACTGCCCCAGTATTGTCATGGAAGTCTTTTTAATGTCAGTAGCTGGACTCGAAGCACTTATTAATTCTGTAGCCTAGCTGAAATCAATTAGCATCTCAATGTACTAAAAACGGAAACGTTTTTCCTTTGTGTTTTTGAAACGTTTCACATACAGACGACCACATCAAAACGATCCCCATTCACACAGATACGACTAAAAATGCTGTAATATTCATGCCAGGCCAGTAGTTGGCGATGTCACTTTGTACAGAAACACTACGCGGCCAAACCTATAGACTAAACACATAATACACATGCGCATGACTTCACCATTTTTTGTATACGGAGACGATAATGGTATTGTTTTCAAAAACTTGCTCTTTGAAACCGGTTTTCAAAAGCTTGCATTTTCATGCCCCCAAAACGCTGTTGTCGTGTAAATGAACAACCAAAACACATAACAAGTTTTCTGTTTTTAGTTGAAAATGGTATCGTGTAAACGCACCCTAGGCTACACTGTAGGAACATTTCAGTGCTTCAACTCAAAATTTTATATAGAAATGTTTGAGAACTGATTCAAATTTCACCAGAGTGTTATTTTAGTACAATTGAACGTTTTATTTATTAATTTATTAATATTTTAAATTTTAACAATTTCATTTTTAGTTAAAGTTTTAGTACTTTTGTGGTTTTGTTATTTTTTTATTTACTTTTATAAATGTCTATATAGTTTTTATTAATTTTAATTTCAGTTTTAGCTGTAGTTATTTTAGTACATTTAGTAAATTAAAATGAGCAATGCTGCCTTTGCAACTACCTGAAATATATAAACTTATTTAATTTCAAGTAACAAAAAGTTATGTATTTATTTATTGTTTGTTTTAGTTAACCATGATACCCCCGTTTCACCTTAAACTATCATATTGTATATACAGTACAGCAAATATTTAAACAATACCTACTATTATTATTAGCTATACATGGCTTTCACTCACCTTGTCCTGCACCATTGCTACAAATGTGAATAATACCTCAAATTGTGAGGTTTGTTGAAGAAATACACTTTTCTAAGCAATCAAACTTACCATTTTCCTTTAATGGGTCATCAAATAAGTGAAAAATCTGTGTTATATGCATGTCAAAACTCTCATGTCAGCCTCCAACATAAGACAGTAATCAAAGCATTTGTCCTGAATGTCTTTATGACAGAGCAAACAGAAATTATGAGTAATGGTGGCGAAAGCAGGACAGTACTACATCAGAACCGCATGCTGTTTTTATAGATATTGTTTGTTCTCTTTGCCTGGTCAATCAGTTAAGATCGGTTTACGCTTGTGAATGTTTGTGAAAACCTCATGCTAGATCCTGGTTAACCACAGACAAATCAAAATGAAAATGCAACCTAGATGATGCAGAAGTTGGCAGCACGGGGTAATTCTCCCAGCTGGAGAAGAGGAAGCGTGTAATGACCTGTCACAGGCAGAATGACGTGATTGACCTGTGATTTCTGGAAATTGATTTCCATTTTCATCTTTCAGAGCAAACACCAACATGCTATCAACATTTGTGTGGGTCTACCAACAGATCGCAGATTCAGTATTTTAGTACAGATCATTCACACCAAATTGTAATTTTGTAACATCGTGCCAGTATTTTACCAAAAGTTCATCACATTAACAGCAATAAATACTAATGTTCCACTAACATTTATAAACACATAACCAGTTAATGTATCATTGTATAATCTTAAACCCAATTAAACTCATTATTATGAAATATTTTGATTTTGATTATCTCTCTTTAAAATAATGAACTTAGATTCTTAGGTAAAGGTAGATATTTTAATGATATTCATACATTTTTAAGTGTCCAAATCAGTGTTATTTTATTATCACTGATATAATATTATAGTTTTTCTTCTTATTCTGAATTCTGTTTTTTCTGTTCGTATTCTGAATTTTCTGTTTTCATTTTAACTTAAGTAATTTTATTTGTTTTTTATCTTTATTGGTTTTTTCCCCGTATGGTTTTACTTTTCAGTCCGTTTATTTAGTTTTGCTCATTTTAATACGTCAACTTAAACTAAATTAAAATGAGACGTATTATATTGAGTTAGCTAGCTGAAATAAAAAAGCTCTTTTAATATCATTGATATGCTACCATAATTTTTTGTTAATATTTTGAATTCTATTTAATGTTTATATTTTCTGTTTTCATTTTACTTTTAAAGTTTTAGTAATATTGTTTTTTTTTTTTCAATTTTGTTAGTGTTTTTAAAATATGTCTATATAGTTTTACTTTTTAATTTATTTAGTTTTAGTTATTTTAATGCTTAAACTAAATTTAAATGAAAAATGTTACCTTGACAACTAGCTTGAATAAAATAAGCTGTTTTAGTACACTATTATACATTTTGGTAATATTTTGAATTCAATTAAATTTTTAGATATGTTCCGTTTTCATTTTAATTTCAGTTAAAGCTTTAGTAATTTTGTTTTGGATATTTTAATTATAGTTTTTTTATGTCTATTTTATGTCTATTTAGTTTGAGTTATTTTAGCATTTCTTAAACTAAAAAAATAGCTGAAATAAAATAAAATTTATTTTAAATATAGTGTTAAATACATTTTATTATAAATAAACGTGTTTCTGTTTCTTCTTTTTCATTATTGTTTTAATTTTATAGTTATCAATAAGCATGGTCCAAATACAATTAGCAGAAAATGACACTTCCCTCCAAAGTGATTTAAGTACATATATACTCCCCTTGAAGCAACTTGTGGTGTCTAAGTGCACAATGGTGACGGATCAACCCTTGTGTGGTTTCAACTACCCTTCAGCCAAATCTAACCACTAGGCCACAAGGAACTGATGAGTGAAACAGTTTAAGCAACAACAACAGTAAAGTACCTACCATTGGCGTTCTTCCCACAGATGAGATGCTCATAGTGTTGCAGGACCCCCCAAAGCTCGGCATCATTATTGACGACCCCCTCCAGCGCCTCTGCTGTCAGGACGCAGCCGGGCGTCGCGCCTTCCTTCTCCGCCATCAGCACGCGCACGCCCACCTCCTCCACAAGAGCCTCCATACACGCGGTCAGGCAGATGGCCGCGTACTCATGGATGCGCACCGCGATCCGAGTGTCCACCATCCAGCGGAAAAACCGTCCGACGGAGAACACGAGCCCGCACCGGGCTGACTTCCCCTTGCGCAAGAGCTCTCCAGCGCTCATGTTGTACATAGATATGGCCTTCACAGTGGCCGAGACGCAGTGATCCGCCAGCGCCCAGCTGAGCACCAGACGGATCGCGCTCTGGACCTCGAACCTGGTGCATCTGCAGTGCATGACACTGAGCCGCTGCGCTTCTCTGGAGATGCGGATCAGCGCCCTGCGCATCAGGGCGGCCAGTCTGCGCACAGCCTCCGCGGAGAGCGAGGCGCCCTTCACCGCGCCTTTACGCACGACCCTCCCCACGTCCTCCTCCATCCACGGGAACTCCTCCAGCTCCGGTAAGCGTGGGAACTTGGAGAAAATGTCCTCTGGATCCTCTGGAAGCACCGTGTTGACTGTATCCCAGCTGTTGTTCCTGCTGTTCATGGAGCCGGAGTAGTACCACCAGTTCCCCCGGTGAGGGGTGTTCATGAACGCCTGCGAGTTTGACTTGGAGGACGACAGGCTTAAGGATTTACACGAGTCCCCTGCTCCATAGCCAGAGTCCAGAGTCAAATCCTCCAGAGTTTTCATGTTTGAGCTGTTTATTCCTGCCATTTCTGCTGGTTCCTGGTGTTTTTCTGTGAGGAACCAGAAAGCAGAGGAGACTTTCCAGCTGCCCGGAACTCAAACTGGTTCTACTGGTTCAGCTTCTCTTTGACATTCATGTAGCACTTTATAGATACACTACAGACCAAAAATACCTTGTGTGAAAGTTTAAAATGTCTAAGTTACATCTTCTAGAAAGAAAAGGTTTGGGGAAACTTGCTTACCTCACTAAAAGTCCGTTCCCATAAGAGTAGTAACGTGCGCAGGTTTTCTTATCCAGTTCTTATAAATAATAGACCGAACTTGACAAAAAGTTTAGAGTGGAAATCCATCAATAGAGTTTAAATCGGACGGTTATGGTAAAATTAATCCTTCAAGATGATGTAGAAAAGTACAACGATGTTCATTTCACATCACACGCCTCTTCTTACTGGAAACTCATGACTGAACTGAAAGCAGGAGGGCGAGAGAGAGAGTAGAGGTGTTTGATTCACGAGCGAAATGATTCTTTTGAACGACTCGTTTGAACAGATTCGCAAGCGTTTGTGAATCTCTCCACCAAACTCTGCATATAGCCTACATTAACAGAAAAGCGACAGACTACAACTTTCACATATTACAACCAATGACGCTGTCAACACTTATTTAAATTCTAATTTTTCTAGGTTTACAGTGGCACATAATTAGTAGCCTATAGACTATACACACAGACTTTAACTGAACGTGATTTTGAGGGGGCCCCACATAACAAATTCTGTGCAATAGGCCCAGAATCCCTAGTGACTCCACTGGGTGGAATGTTTGGCGAAAATTATGGCGAAAACAGTTAGCAAATTTACTTTTACAAACCGGCGAATCGTTTTACAATCCGTTTATTGAAATGAACCGCCCGAGTGAACCGATTCGCTCAAATTAATCAAACCCAATGCGTAACAGAGCCCAATCAGAAGTAAGTCACCGGGGAGCCAATCAGTCAAGGCTGGGTTTCTCAGAAGTCATGAACAAACTATTGTTCGTAGCTTTTTTTTTTTTTGAGTATTTATAGATATAAATTGATTGTTTATGGATCTGTAGGCCTATTCAGACTCTGTAGTACATATTTGAAACTGTTGTACATAGATATGGCCTTCACAGTGGCCGAGACGCAGTGATCCGCCAGCGCCCAGCTGAGCACCAGACGGATCGCGCTCTGGACCTCGAACCTGGTGCATCTGCAGTGCATGACACTGAGCCGCTGCGCCTCTCTGGAGATGCGGATCAGCGCCCTGCGCATCAGGGCGGCCAGTCTGCGCACAGCCTCCGCGGAGAGCGAGGCGCCCTTCCCCGCGCCTTTACGCACGACCCTCCCCACGTCCTCCTCCATCCACGGGAACTCCTCCAGCTCCGGTAAGCGTGGGAACTTGGAGAAAATGTCCTCTGGATCCTCTGGAAGCACCGTGTTGACTGTATCCCAGCTGTTGTTCCTGCTGTTCATGGAGCCGGAGTAGTACCACCAGTTCCCCCGGTGAGGGGTGTTCATGAACGCCTGCGAGTTTGACTTGGAGGACGACAGGCTTAAGGATTTACACGAGTCCCCTGCTCCATAGCCAGAGTCCAGAGTCAAATCCTCCAGAGTTTTCATGTTTGAGCTGTTTATTCCTGCCATTTCTGCTGGTTCCTGGTGTTTTTCTGTGAGGAACCAGAAAGCAGAGGAGACTTTCCAGCTGCCCGGAACTCAAACTGGTTCTACTGGTTCAGCTTCTCTTTGACATTCATGTAGCACTTTATAGATACACTACAGACCAAAAATACCTTGTGTGAAAGTTTAAAATGTCTAAGTTACATCTTCTAGAAAGAAAAGGTTTGGGGAAACTTGCTTACCTCACTAAAAGTCCGTTCCCATAAGAGTAGTAACGTGCGCAGGTTTTCTTATCCAGTTCTTATAAATAATAGACCGAACTTGACAAAAAGTTTAGAGTGGAAATCCATCAATAGAGTTTAAATCGGACGGTTATGGTAAAATTAATCCTTCAAGATGATGTAGAAAAGTACAACGATGTTCATTTCACATCACACGCCTCTTCTTACTGGAAACTCATGACTGAACTGAAAGCAGGAGGGCGAGAGAGAGAGTAGAGGTGTTTGATTCACGAGCGAAATGATTCTTTTGAACGACTCGTTTGAACAGATTCGCAAGCGTTTGTGAATCTCTCCACCAAACTCTGCATATAGCCTACATTAACAGAAAAGCGACAGACTACAACTTTCACATATTACAACCAATTACGCTGTCAACACTTATTTAAATTCTAATTTTTCTAGGTTTACAGTGGCACATAATTAGTAGCCTATAGACTATACACACAGACTTTAACTGAACGTGATTTTGAGGGGGCCCCACATAACAAATTCTGTGCAATAGGCCCAGAATCCCTAGTGACTCCACTGGGTGGAATGTTTGGCGAAAATTATGGCGAAAACAGTTAGCAAATTTACTTTTACAAACCGGCGAATCGTTTTACAATCCGTTTATTGAAATGAACCGCCCGAGTGAACCGATTCGCTCAAATTAATCAAACCCAATGCGTAACAGAGCCCAATCAGAAGTAAGTCACCGGGGAGCCAATCAGTCAAGGCTGGGTTTCTCAGAAGTCATGAACAAACTATTGTTCGTAGCTTTTTTTTTTTTTGAGTATTTATAGATATAAATTGATTGTTTATGGATCTGTAGGCCTATTCAGACTCTGTAGTACATATTTGAAACCGAAACAATATCATTAGTTGAAGTGTGAAGTTTTCATTATATATATATATATATATATACCCATTTAAATACAACTTCTCAGACAAAATGAGTCTTAGTTGTAGACATAATAGTAGGATAGTGTATTAATAGTGAATAGAGAACATGTAGCCTATACTATTATTACAGATATTCAATAAAGAATAAAAAGACAAAGAAAAAAAAGAAAGATAAATAAAAGAATTTACCAGAATATTGCAGACGGGTGGGGCAGGTTTATGCACAATGTCAACATGACATAATCTGTCAAGACAAACTTCATGTCATCCTGTACTGGAGGAGTGAGACTGTGCTCTCAACAACTCCTTAAGAGGAGATTAATGGGGGAAAAAAAACCTAAAATAATGACTCACAACACTTATCTCAACAAGACCAGATGAAACTTCTAAATTATCTAAATTGCATCATATAATAATTGCTGTTAATAGTGTTCATCGTCTGTTTTATTACGTCTTAAATTGATTTTTCCGTACATTTCTGCCATATGTACATTAACTGACAGTCAGCACTGATAAGCTACCACTAAATATTGTAGAAACGTAATTTGCTGTAAAGTTGCTTTGCAATGATTTGTATCGTGAAAAGCGCTGTACAAATAAACTTGACTTGACTTGACTTGACTTATATACCGGTTCTTGATAACGAGCCATTTGGCGTCCACAACAACTGATATCTAATCATTTCTATAGATCAGTAATCTTTTGCAATAATTCTCATTGCAACAATAGTTTACATTTCATGACGTTAAAGAAGGAGATTCACAGTAGTGTTAGAGATAGTCTGCACTGGTAAGAAGTGTTTATTAGCTCCCACAGTACACCAATACTGGACCCATAATCTCACACTCTGAATCATTACCTCGAAGGCCTATTTTTGGGTTCATGAATGATTCAGTTTGACTGTTCTCCTCGCCTCGTGTTCAGTCTTGTGTGATACAGTCGTTATGTAAAGTGTACTTAAGCTATGTTTATTAAAAGAAGAATGTGCAGTCAAAAATATATGGGCAGTGGATTTGATAGGACTTTTAAAGAGTACTTTTCACAGACAGACCTTGCACATCTGGTTTGTATAATCAATTGCAGATGTGACGCTGTACTTGGGCTCTATCTAGTGGTTGAAATCTGTAACGCGAAATTATTCAAAAACTCACCTTTACATTTGGAGGCCGTAAAATGCACTGAATATGTATCTACGACCTTATTGTTAAGGCGATGCTCTATCTATAAAACAAATAAATAAATAGCCTATATAAATAAATCAAATAAAAAAATTCTACATCAAAAAGCATTATAAAACATACTCGAGATGCTTCAACTTTCAACTTTATTTTTCAGAAAAATTAAGCCAAAAATGTTAAAATAAAAAGCAAACATTCTAAAAAAATTCTACACAACAATTTCACAGAAATTACCTTGTAATGCAGATCCCTGTATTAGGCGTAATGTATTAGTGTCCTGTCTTGTTTTAAATAGGCAGTCTGAAAATACATCGAACCAGGAGGAGGAGAAAGAAACATCTCAGTTTATCCCTGTTGAAAAAACAGCATATGCGGGTTAGGTATGTTTTGACGCTGGGATGCTGGTTTAAGCTGGTCCTTTGCTGGTTTATGCTGGTCTTTTTGCTAGTTTATGCTGTTCATGTGCTGGCAAAGGACCAGCATAAACCAGCAAAAGGACCAGC
>NW_015540882.1:684162-699566 GCF_001515605.1 Sinocyclocheilus anshuiensis | reverse complement strand
AGCAAAAGGACCAGCTTAAACCAGCAAAAGGACCAGCTTAAACCAGCAAAGGACCAGCTTAAACCAGCATCACAGCGTCAAATGCTGTTTTTTTCAACAGGGTAGGCTACTCTTTTAAAAAGGTCAGGTTTCAAATTCACAAAAGCTGGGCTGATCGCTCTCGGTATTTCTGATATGAAATCAAAACACATCAAAATGTTATGCCAGCTTGCAAACGCGGGCGTTTGTATGTTACAGCGTTGAAATAAACGACAGACAGACCAGTTCAGACACTTGAGCTGCCCGTGTCAGTGTAAAACCGTGTTCATCTACAAGCTTTTCAGATATATAGGTAGTCAAACAAAATGCTGTCGATTATCACAGAAAGTCATTTCGACTCGTTGCCTGGTTTAAAAAAAAAAGCGCATTTACAGTAACGCACTTAAAATTGAAATCTATGAGCAAAATATTCCAGATGATGCAATAACTGAAACTACAGCTGTATTTAATTGGTTTATAAACGATTTTCACAGAAATATAGGTGTTATGTGAGCTTTAAAGATGTCTAAACAACCCTTTAGCTATGGGACTAGTTTAAGGCAGATTAGTTTTACCGAAACAGCTGGATTTTCTTTATGTAAACACTGACAGTAGTTCTCGAATAGTTACGTTATTTCCGGTATCTTTTGCGTAACTCGCCATCTTTGCCGTCTTTATATTGTTCTTACAGCATTTGAAATAATTAATTCTACCACTTTTGTCTCATGTTAACATCTAGAATGTTATATTTAGTGCCTTGCCCCATATAGGCTACTTCTGTTTTATGTCCTTTACAGTAAACACTGTAGGCCTACTGTTTGTCTTTACAAACTGCAGGAGTCTTATTTTCTGTGGTAAAAGATGCACCTTTGAGAGAGAAAATAAACTGGAACATTTCTTGAACAATGGACCAAGTGATAGTGAAAACTTTGGACAAGTCTAAAATTCAATTAAAAAAGCTATTAGATTATTCTGAACAAATATTTTCTTTCTAAACATCTTCTACTATTCATTCATCTCCATAACACATCACTATTCAGGGACTTACACAATCCAGACGGCTAAACATCAGGACTCCTTCCTAACCCTGTATGGACTGCCATGTTCAATTACATCAAAGAAAGGCACACAGCTTCTGGAGAACATCTTTTTTTCCCTACCGTTAAACTCTGTAGAAATGGATACTGCATCAGTGGGACAGAGATTACGTCTAGTCTAAAGCCCAGACTGAAACAGCAGTCTGAAAGGTTTGCATCTGTGAAACTAGCCAATAAAGACGAAAATCAATCGGAAACAAGGAAACGAAGCAGCTCAGACATACAGACAAATAAAAAGACAAATCATTTTAATTTCATAGCTCAGCAGGCTGTTCTTGGTCCAGTCGTGTCCGGAAGTTCAGCAGGACTTTAGAAAGGAAAAGCCACACGAGGCGCCACATATCAGATAATTTCTACAGTCCAAGTGTAAGAAGGCGTCACATCTGAACAGGAAGTGACATTTACAGCTATATAAAAGCAGACGTCTAAGTACCAGCGCACATCTAAACCTTTAGACAATCATTTCAGCATTAATATCTTAAGTGCAAACCATATTTATGTGACCCAAAGTGCCTGAGCTGCTAGTTTGGAGTAAAATTGAAACAATTTCCCTTTCCTTTAACTCTTCAATGATCACTCAAGTTTGCTTACCAAAAGAACTCCTGACTTAACAGACAGAGAAACATACAAATACACGCTCAGTGAATAAGAGTCTCTGTGTCTCTTTCGAGTGTTGAGTTTGGACAGCAGCTTGGCAGTGTCACGGGTCCTCCTGTATGAGACGGACCTCACGAAAGGGTCCCAGAGACACAATCGATTGGTCCTTTAAGGTCCCGATCTTGTGCTGAGTTAGTTTGTAGTCTCTCAGTGAGGTTCAGTTTTATCCTTTAGGAGCTTTACTGGACTGTGAGTTCCACATGCCTCTTTTAGAGTGATAGTAGTGAAAGAAGTTTCTCAATCTTAAACGCTCAACCTCCAGACCGTTTTGTAGAACTCTGAAAAAGAGAGATAGAGAGATTAATTTAACTCAATAATGTAATACATTTCCTTTTCATAAAATGCCCCCCCCCCCATTTGTAATCATTTATAATTCAATTAATTCAATTAATACTTAATTTCAATTGAGTATGATTAATAATAATAATAATAATACATTATTATTATTATTATTATTAACAACAATCAACAGTCAAAATCTCTCTTAATTCAATACTATAATTTAACTAATATAATTTTGTATTATTATTAATACTAACATGATTATTATTATTATTAATAATAATAACGGCAAAAATAATGTCAATTGTCAATTCAATATTAACATTTTATATAGATATTAACAATTAACAATTTTAAAATCATTTTTATTTTTATTTAACATTTATTTATTAAAAATATTATTAATAATAATAAAAATAACAACAACATCACTGTCAAAATCTCTTTTAATTCAATATCATAATTTTAATATGAATAAAAATCATATTTTTTAATATATAGGAATAACATATAATAATGTCACTGTCAAAATCACTCTCAATTCAGTATAATTTAAATAATATTAATACAATTATTATTTAACATTATTATTATTATTATTATTATTAAAAACAACAACAATAATATTGTCACTGTCAAAATCTCTCAATTCGATATCATAATTGCTTTAGCAATAAATAAAATAATACGTATTTAATATGATTGATGATAATGAAGATTATTACTACAGTAATAACATCACTGTGAAAATCATAATTCTAATAAGAATATGAATAAAATTATATGTATTTAACATATAATAATAATAATACTAACAATAACATCACAGTCAGTCTCTAAATCATCATAAATAATACACACATTTTAACATTATTATATACATTATTATAATAATTCCTAATAATAACATGATATTTAACATATCATTATTATGATAATTATTATTATTAATAATAATAAAAAACATCACTGTTAAAGTCTCTAAATTATCATAAATAATTGATATAATACCATTATCATAATAATTATTAATAATAATAATAATACTGATTATTATTATTATTATTATTAACAACAAAATAATATTTCAATATCATAATTTTAATAACAATATTAATAATAACATATTTAACATATTATTATGATAATTATTATTAATTATAATACTAACAAAAACATCACAGTCAAAGTCTCTAAATTATCATAAATAACTAAGGTATTATCATTATCATAATAATTCCTAATAATAATAATATCATAAATTGTATTGCAAAAATGAATGAATACTTTAAAATAAACTTGTTCACTGTAAAGTGCTTCTACCTGTCTAGTAGTTCCCAGTCTTCTCCTCCCCATCGTTCCTTAAACTCCTCTGTGTTCATCCCACCAATCTTGTCAAAATCTGATTTGTAGATCCCAAACAGGCCGAAGCCGTTCACCTCCCAGTAACCTGCAGACACAGAAGACGTGTGGGGTGACCGCGGCTGTGTTTCAGCATGTGTGTCAGATGTGTCATACCATCAGGCTCCTGCGGTGAGCTGCCGCAGCCCAGTCTCATGACTATCGGAGCGAAGGCCAGTTTGCCCTCCACACAGTGCTTCCTGATGTTCTCCAGGATGTTCAGAGGGAAATGAATGTGCAGGTCACACAGAAACACGATACTGTGACTTTCCTGCAAACACACATCAGCAAAACTCAGCCCACACTGCTGCAGTACAAAGTTAAATGACTGATTAAACACATCCTGCTCGTCATCTTTGTTTTCGAAGTTACAGCTATGAATCACCAGCCACATTTATACACTCATTAACACGAGAAGGATTCCTAGAAACGCTTCAAACCTCATCCGACGTGTCTCTGCAAAGTGATTCACTGATAATCACAGTCACGTTGAGGTTACAGGTTTAATCGCTGTATGTGAAATAATGCTGCGTCATGTGTGAGTTAACAAAACAAACATTTACGTCTTTGTCAGGCTCATTATTTTCATTTTATGAAAGATGCATCTTTTACCAATTGATTGTAAATTCATGTAAAAAAAACCCTGAATCTTGGTACTTAGGCAACTAAATATACATTTCTTTATACAGTATTTCCTAAACATTTAGTCTTGATAATATTGATAATGTCTTTATATTAAAAATGTATTTCACACTTTACCCAAAGCATTTTACATCAGCACATACGATTTCTGGGAATCAAACCCATGACCTCTGCATTCCTAGATGCAACAGTTGAGCAACAGGAACGATTTATGTGTCATTATGCACGTTACCATATAAAGTGACACTTTAATGCACAAATGAAACATTACTGAAGTCGTCTGAAAATCTACCATGTGTCATTTTGGAATTATAATAAATCCGATTTGCAATCCGATAATCTATGAGTGTATGATTACCTCTATGGTGTCCACACCAATCTGTAACCCGGCAGACCGCTCAAAGTTTCCTTCCCTCCTCAGATACTCATATCTGTGTCCAAAAAAGTCCAGAAATATATATATATATATATACACAGTATATATATATATACAATAGTAACATGCTTCTATGTTTATATGCTACATACATTAATGGGCAGCTGAATATATATATATATATATATATATATATATATACATATATACAAAATGTATATTTATTATTTGCATATTTAAGAATATATATTAAAATATATATTTAGTCTCTCAATAAAATAGTTTTAGAAAGAGTTTAGCATGTCAGAGAGCAAGACACATCAACTACCCACATATGCATGTTTCTATATAACAAATATTTTAGCAAAGTTTGTGTATAATGCTGCGTTCAAGTCCTCCTGGGAGTCGTAATTAGACGTCAGGTGCGTTCAAGTCAGTTTAGTCAGCACAAGATGGCGGTGTACCTTCTTTTAATAAATTACAAGAAAATACAACAGGGTCTGCATTTTTTTACTTGGATTTCAGCTGCGTAACAAGAACATGACCAATTTAAGTTTATAGGACAACTAAACTATCAATTTAAACAAAAATTTACCGTCAACTACAGACATCGATTCCGCCATGTTTCTCATTGACGCCCCCAACTCGGAAACTCAGGGCTTAAAGAAAATTTCGAGTTTCCCACTCGTAATAACGACTTTGTGGTGGCGTTCATGTGCGTTCAACTCGTAAATACGATCTATCCGACATGACTTGAACACACCATAAGCGTGTGTTAGTGTACCGTGGAACGGAGCTTTCTCTGAGAGCCTGTTCCACGTCCATGTCTTCACTCTGGAAGTCCACGATGATGATGTTGAAGTTGTTGTCCTTGGTCTCACGGTGCAGGAACTCCATGTCTGAAATGAACTGCTGAACCCAACGAGCCTGATTCTTAACTATAGGAAACAAATCAACAAATACATAATAATAATAATAATAATACATAATAATAACCATAATACATAATATTCATACATCAGCCATATCAAAGATCCAAACAAAGATTTGCTCTTTATTTGCATCACACAAAAAATTACTTGTATCAGTATTTATATGATATAGCTGTTATTGTTTTTAACACTTCAGACAAGGCAAAAAATATATGATTATGCTGTTCTATAAATGTAATTTATTTTAAATATTTAATTTATACTCACAAGGAGTTAAGAGCTTCATTTTTAGTTTATATACGTACATTACATCTGTGGACTTTTTTCCCCAGTTGTCCCAGTTGGCCTATTAAGCCAAAATGTATTTTGTTTTTACTGAATTGTGTTAAAGACATGAGAAACTTGTGTAAAATTAAGAGTTTGGTTCCAAAACGCTATAAATCCGTTTGTCGTGGTTTGGAAAGAAAGGGAGAAAACATGACAGAATAACGGATGTCGCATTTTGCGTAAAATAAAAAATTGACTTTTCAATACCGACCAGATACAATACTGATTTTGGCGGAAACTCAATTTTTTTTTTAAAATGGCGTTTATCGCGTTTTGGAACCAAACTCTTCAAATATTGTTTATGTGATGCTTTTTATCAGCTGTTTGGACTCTCATTGATGGCACCCATTCACTGCAGAGGATCCATTGGTGAGCAAGTGATGTAATGATACATTTCTACAAATCTGATGAAGAAACAAACTCATCTACATCTCGGATGGCCTGAGTGTGCATACATTTTCAGCAAAATTTTCATTTTCCTATTTAACTATTCCTTTAATACAGTTCTATTAAACCAACCATCTTCGAGTGAGTGTTATGTAAACCAGTTGCCTGTAGTTTGAGTTTCTGCTAAACAAATCCAAACTGTAGATGTATTGTTCTACTAAGGCTAGTTGTGACAGATTCCACGTACAAGAATGGCATTTCAGAACAGGCAATCAAAAGTACATATCTGCCAATCAAAAGTAACCCACCATGCAAAACCTTTCGAATTCATTGCAACATAAAAATACATTGAAAAATTAAAAACAAGCATGAAAAACAAACCAGGTCCCCACCTAGATTTGAATTTCAAAATATAGTGGCCCCAAGAGGTATTTAGACACTTAAGTCGCACTTTAAAATTTATGAACGTCAGTGCATTACATAAAAAAAACCTCAAACAAGGTGGCATTTAAAGAAATCATATCATGCAAAAAAAAATTGGAGATATATTTAGTTTATCTCCAAACCTAATCAAGCACACCTGAACAAGCTAAGTAAATTCTTCAGGATTACTAGAAAGTTACAAGCAGGTGAGTTTGAACAAGGTTGGAGCTAAACTCTGCAGGAATATGGACCTTGAGGGTCAGAGTTGACAATCCCTGAGTTGTGGTGATAAAAGATTAAGACTCACTCATCTGGGTACATAGTTTCACAAAAATAGATAGATATTTAGCTATTATTACCTGGTACCACAAAATGCACCATGACGTCCTTTTTCCACTGCAGCATCACTGGCTGGCACAGCAGGGGTTTGGCATACACTGTGCTCCACTGTGGGGTGCCGTGGGCCCCATGGGTAGGTGTGTGGGAGGGTGGAGCAGGTGGGCTGGCGAAAGGGGAAGAGAGGGATGATGCTGTGACCCCTTCCATATTCTCCAGACTGTCTTCCACTCGGCCACGGTGCAACAGCAAGTAGATGTACTCAGATAGACGGACCACTTTACGGCCTCTCTCCATTAGCTCCAGCTCTATTAGGTAGCGGTTACCGCGTGCAGAGTCACGCCGCTTTTCTACGTTTATGATGCGGAGGAGAGTGTAAATCCTGAGAAAGGAAGATACATTTTTTTTGGGAAAAAAAAGGTTAAATGGTGGAGTGAGTGGTTGTGCGTTTACTTGAAATATGCACCACTGGTGCAATTTTAAATGTGTATGAATGGTAAGGTGCCCATTTTCAAGAGCATTACAGTATTGCTAAATAGCTGTACAGTTAGAGAGGAAAAAGAAACTGAAAACAAATATTTTACAAATATTTTGCAAAGCAATTATCAATCAGCAATCAGCAATTATTTTCAGCAGAACAACAACAACAAAAAAGAATACAATCATTGTGTACAAACCGGACACCGATATTTTTATATAAGTGAAATGTGTATGAATGCAGTTAAAAGAGTAATTACAATAATTTTCTGTATTGACAAATAGATATTCAGCAAGGAAAAAGAACTTTAACAATAAATGAAAAACAAAAAAAAGAATTTAAATACACACTGTAACTACCAATATTTTAGTAATATTTTCCAATTAAATGTGTAAAATATATAAAATGTAAGCTGTCCATTTTCCAGTAATTATTCTAATCCTCTGTATCACTAACTAGACAGACAAGGAAGAGAAACTGTAAAGGAATGTAACAATGAATAAAAAAATATGTCAAAACACATAAACTGTGAGAAAACTGATATTTACCGATATATTGTGAATTAAATGTGTATGAATTAAATGTCTCTGTATCGCCAAATGGCAGTAGAGTTACACAGCAGAAAACATAAAAAAAAAAAATCACCAAAGATATACATATAAAAATATAATGTGTGAATACTTATATTTTACCGATATATCAGAAACTAATATATTTGATGTATCAGCCTCACCCTCCATTGCGTTCATTGAGTTTCTCCATGTACTGCGCAAGTACGTCCACCACTTCGCTCTCAGATAGCTGCAGGTTTCCAGACACGTTGCAACGAAGATCATTCCAGTCAGAGCGCAATGTCTCAAAGTCCATGCTATTGACGGAAAACGTCCTCTGCCAATTAATGGCCTCCTCTGCCCACCCGGGGCGAGGCTCCACATCCTCATAGCTATACTCTGATAGGCCTCCGTCCTCCTCTGGTTCTGGGTCAGTGTCCGGTCGCCGCTGTTGGGACTCGGTTATCTTAGAGGTGTGCAAGTAGGAAGTGACACGGAGAGGCTCGGTCGGAAGCACGTTCTCAGAGGAGTTAGTGGATGGAGGGGTGGGAGCAGGAGGTGGTCGAGCGGTTGTGATGGGCCTCAAGGGATGCTGGTGTTTTTCCCAGACCCCTCGTATCCTCCTCTCAAAGCGGCTTGGGATTGCTCTGTTTGGGGGCATGGAATTTTCAGCTGGCTTGCTGAAGTTTGGGCTCGCTGGAAAGACCTTGTTCTCTTGCAGAGGAGACCGCACAATTAACTGGGATGCACGCAGAGCTCCTTTACTGAGCTTTGGTTTGGCACTGAGGTTCACCAGCTTTGTGGTTTTGCTGTTCTGGTACAGGAAAACACCAGGGAAGACCTCTCTGTGTTGGCGTGAAACAGGACTTTGCTTTTCCTTAGCAGGGCGAGGTCTTGTGACGTAGATTTTGTTGTCCTCCTTCTTGCGTTCCTTGTTGGTGTGGCTGTTTCCAGGATTGTGGCTGTTGTCATGAGCATGTTTGTTACCTGGGGAAGGAACGGTGTGGGCAGGACTGCTGAGGGTTTGCTTGGCTTGACTGTTAAGGGCCACCAATGAGGATTTTAGTGGGAATAGCAAAGTTGATCTGCTTATTTTAGGTGCACGATCTTCTGACCAACCTTCTCTGAAGTCCCGGCGGTCTCTTTGAACCCAAGTGAGAGAACGACCTCGCACCACACTCTCACTTTTTGGTAACCCTACCTTAGCCTGACGGTCCAGAGTGTCTTGGTCCGTCTCTTGAGGTTGAGACCCAACCACCTGCCTTGCTCTTGTGAAAAAGCGCCTTTGCTCTCTCCTAGAAGTTGGGTTGTCCGGCTCTACCTCTTTTTTCTCCAGCATTGTGGGATCAGATTTTTCGGAGGGACTTGATGTATGATTTGATTGGCTAGGTTGGGCAGTTTTCTTTGCTGACTGGGTGCCAACAACTTGTGCTTCATCCTCTGGATCCACACCCTCTTCTTCTTCAAGAAAATCTAAAGAAAAACACCAAAAACAGACACTTTGAGTGTTCCTCCACCAGTTGAGGTTAACCTCACAAAGAGAGCTTATATAAGACCTTGAAAAGTACTTCCCGGCAATATGCAACTTTTAGGCCTATTCATACCAAGACTTTAAAACTGTAGTATGAAATTTCTACAAGTGGCACCTACTGGAATTGCAATATGTTTGAGAGACCCTGCAATAGGCATTGTGAAATTGGACAGATATACCATACCTGCAAACTTGTCGCCTTTTCGCAAAACAAAACTTTCAGACACTGAAATAGGCCATTCACATGATTTTTAGAAATCGGAGGAGTTTATATGGGTATACGAATGTATATCTAAGGGAACTGACAGTTTTCTGAAAAGTTCTGATGGCATTTTCTTTTCATCTTAACTTGTTATGTCTAATAAAGTAGTGTTTATAAGTGCAATGCTGCTTTGTATACTTTGTAACTATGGTAACCGCTGTATTTCTGCTTTCCATAAGTGCCACCTACTGGCAGAGAGTGAATTTGCATTTTCATTCAGCCGGTCTTCCGTTCTTGTTCAGACTTGTTGTTTTTGTCAAAACATGCACTATTTGATCTGTAAAGTTGTTTAAATAATTTTTTACAGTTCAGGATGTTACCAAAAACATCAGAGTTGCTACCTAAACAACATGTAGTTCTATTTTGATATCAGAATTTTCTGAAAAGATTTCAAATGATGATTCCAGTAAATGTATTTATTTTCAGTTTATCTTGATATGAAAACACCTTTCGGCAGCAATTTTCATTTCGTTGCCTTAACCCTTTGAAAATAAGCACAACTCCAGCAATTCATTTCTTTTCTGGCTCCAACCCAAGGCCATTATCTTCTGATGAATATATCTGCCACGTTCTAATAAAGCAGCTTGTGATGGAACGATGCACTAATGAAGTGTTATTCCTCTTCTGGATCACTGATCACACACATGAAAACTCACCATCAGGATTAGGGAAGAAAAATGGCCCGTCATCTTCCTCCTCATCCATCTTCATGTATTTATAGAAGCCAAACCTGTTAGAGAGAGAGATGGAGAGAGAAAGATCGAGTCCATGAAAGAGAAATATAGAGTTTTAGAGAAATGTATTTATTCATCTCTGTTTCAGTGGTCATACGCGATTCAGAGTAACCATTTCAATTCAAAATTAGATAGATAGATAGATAGATAGATAGACAGACAGACAGATAGACAGATAGATAGATAGATAGATATTTAATGTCATTACAATCTATACACAAGCTTACTTCTCCAAATAGATGGGCGACTCTCTATAGAAACACTTGTTTTCTCTTTCCATGTGGGTGAGGCGGGTGAAGTCATTGGGATAGACAAAAGAAAGATAGACCTGCAGACAAAACACCAGACATGACAACCCCGATAATTAACTTGAAATGTTGAAATACTAGATAAAAGTGTAGTGTGTAGCATATACTGTACTGTATGCTGCCTACAATTCTTTTGAAAAATAACATGTGAAAGTATGCAACAATATACATTTCAATATTTCTTACTTTTTTAACTAGGCAAGTGGTAGAGTTTTCTTCTCAGGAAACAAAAACCGTAATTTTGGAATTTTAATTAACTTTGTGTATAATGTCTTTACCTTTGGTATTCAAATTACATTAAAAGTCTATACTGTTCCAGGTTCACTTACTGCAAATGGAAGGTCAAGTTAAGCACACTGCATTGTGGGATATAGAAAAAAAAATCATACTCCCTCTAAAATGCAGCATTGTGAAGTCTGATTTGTCAAAACAAATGTTTGCTTCTTCATTTGATGCAGTAATTTGAATGATTTTCAGCGATAAACAAAATACAAAATTATAATATAAAGATGATAATTGATGATATGTTGTGTAAATGTTCCTGTTTATAATTGCTCTCACCTTAATCTTAATTGTTTATGCGCTTTTAATTGGCTTTTATGGTATGCCTGCAATTACTTTTGTCAGCCAAAAGGGGGCAGTAATCGCACAGGAGGTTTCAGTACTTTACAGCAGCAAGTCTATACGGCAACAGGTGCAAGTGCATTGTTACTCAAAAGGCATTTTCTGTTGTACTATTTGTCAAAATGTGTGCAGAAATATATGTTTGTTAAACTCACAAACTGTAGGCCTTGATAGCGAGCGATAGGGAAGTCTTTGACCACATATGTTGGCGAGTAGAGACAGGCGGGCAACACATTTTCAAGATGAGTGGGGTCAATCATGGGAACTATAGAGTATTGTGAGAAAGACCAGATTTACCAAAGGCACATTATCAAATTTTCCTTTCATACAATATTTGTCATTCAGGAACACAAATACAAAACACAAAAGAAGAACAACTATTTCAGTGAACTCAATAGCAACAGAGAGACAGAGGAATCAAATAAAAGGGGACTGGAAAGCGGACCTGAACAGACAGATAGAGCCTTACTGTTGAAGAAGGTGTCGCGGGGGTCTGGTTGCAGCATATCGGCGCCGTGTTGGCTGCGGGTGTGGGTCTCTGCTGGGACGGGGCCATGGCTGGCCAGTGTCTGAGGAATGTGATCCACATGGTTCATCTTCAAACTGCTCTCATCTTTCACAAAGAAAGAGAAGAGAATGATTAATGGAGATGAGAATCCATTGCTTATGAACGGGCCTTACACAGTAAGATTTTTAAAGGCAACATGAAGCAGAATTTACAACAATTAATTTGAAGGACACTGAAGGAGGGGGCCAAGTTATATCTAGAAATCAAAATATAATAAAGAATCAGAGGTGGGCTTTTTGACTTGGGCTAGTAAACAATTACCTAGAACACCTTGGCAACTGTTTAGCAACTCCCAGCAAACCCTATCAACTTCCAAACAATGCTTTAGCAACCACCCAAAACACCTTATAAACCCCTCATAACGCCCCAGCAACACCATAAAACACCCGGAACACCCTGGTAAGTGCCTAGCAACACCTTTATGCTTAACAAATGCCTTGCAATGCACCACAAACACCTTAGGAACACCTTAGCAACCATCTAACAGCACCCCAACTTCTTAGCCACCCCCAGAAATCCACGCCAAGTGGCTAACAATGCCCTAGAAACCACCCAGAACACCCACCCAACAGCAACTGCATTACAACAACCTAAAAACCACTGATAACACCCTTGCAACTGACCCTATGATCAGCAACCCCCCCCCCAAAAAAAAACTGCCATGCCATAGCAACCACCCAGAACACACTATAAACCACCCATAATGCCCTATTAACCACCTAACACCATAACAGCCACCCAGAAGACCCTATCAGCACCCCCCCCCCAAAAAAAAACTGCCATGCCATAGCAACCACCCAGAACACACTATAAACCACCCATAATGCCCTATTAACCACCTAACACCATAACAGCCACCCAGAAGACCCTGTTAAGTGCCTAGCAGCACTCTGATACATAGCAACCCCCAGAAAACTCTAGAAACTGCATAACAATGCCCTAGGAACCAAGACCACCACATAAACCATCTAACAACACCCTAACTGCTTAGCTACCCCCAGAAAACCACAGCAAGTGTTTAACGATGCCCTAGAAACCACCTAGTACACATTAATAATAGCCTCAACAACTCCAACAACCCAGAACACCATAGAAACCACCCATAATTCCCTACCAACCACCTAACACCATAATAAACACCCGGTACACCCTGACTGTGCCTATCAACTTCATAATGTTTACCAACTCGCAGAAAACTCTAGCAACCACCAATAACACTCTAGCAACCATCTAACAACACCCTTATAACTTCTTAGCTACCCCCCAAAAAACATAGCAACTGCATTAAAACACCATAGAAACTACCCATAACAACCGATTACACCCTATGCTTAGCAATCCCCTGAACTCTAGATCTGTGATCCCATAGCAACCACCCATAACACCCTAGCAACATTCTAACAACACCTTAGCAGTCACTCAAGACACACTGACAACTGTCTATCAATGTCCAGGCAACCACCCAGAACACTCTAGAAACCAGATATCAATATCCTAGCAACTGCCTTACCATGCCCTAGTGACCTCCCAGAACTCCTAAGAACCCACATAACCACCCCCCAGAACCCCCTTGCAACTGCATATCAACACCCTAGTGGCCTTATGGAACACCCTAACAATCACCTTCACAACCATTCAAGGACACCTTTGTCAGATTTGCCTATGCCTATGTGCAGACTACCTGTCTGTTTGATCTCAATGTCAATGCCTTGCTAATATGTGGGTCACTCCATATCAGAGAAACCACAGTGTCTGGTTGACAAATGACGGGGCCACCCTTCAATCCACCAGAGCCCCTCCACACAGATGAGACAGGCTTTGATGTGTGCTTGAAACCCAAGAGAGAGCAGAGGTGGCTGTTGTCACACACTCTGCACTTTAATGTGTGTGAGATGAACACTGTGAAGTGCTTAAGCTCTGTGTTACGTTCAAAGGGAGTTCACATGAAGGTCAAAGGTACCAGCAGCTCAATTCAAATAAGAGCCAAAACGAAAGGGAGCACTCAAGTATTTAATATTACAATACCACTAACGTACTAAACAAAAACTTTCCATCCAGGCCCTGGGCTATTTTAACACACCACAGCAGAACAAGGTGTTCAAAATATACATTTCTCACACATGCAAATGTGGCACTGACAACAGCCAGTGGTGGCATGCTCTATTTTGCAGAAAGTTTTAGTTGCTCTTTTTCATGCATCAAAACGTCTCCTGGGTCTTAACACTTACAACCTTTTGGTTATCAGCCCCAGTCTACCCCCTAATCATATCAAACCCTGCTGTCAAGACAAACTATATGAATGGGGTTCTTCATTATGTTGCATATAATAAGCCTTGTACAATGTACAATACAATCACAATTCTGAAGGGAATTCATTTCATAGTATTTGACACTTGATGCAAGAAAGCCCTTGTCAGAACTCAATTTTTCACCCAAGGCATTCAAGCATAACTCTGACTCTTTTAGGAGAACTGATGGCTTTCACCAGCCCTGTTGCCTAGAGACACATTCACCACAACCCTTTGCCTCCAACAGCAGTGTCTCTGAAAAACTAAATGTGTAAAAAGAAAAGAAATCTGTTGCATTAATAGTTTATAGGATGTTTTAACATTGAAGAGAATACGCTATTGCTCTTTTATAGCTCCTTCCTTTCTTGTAAAATTCCAAAGCATAAATAAAAAGTCACACAAATGAGAGAGTTGTGTTTTGAGTTTAGAGTATTGTGGCCAGCAAAAGTAGTTCATGTTGAACTGGTCATCCATCTGTTTCCATTCCTTTGGCCCGAGATGCTGGAATAGGCTCTGGCTTCCACGCGACCTTATGAAGGACAAGAGGTTTGGAGCAGTGGTTCCCAACCACGTTCCTGGAGTTCCCCCCAACACTGCACATTTTGCGTGTCCCCTTAAAGGGGTCATATGATACGATTTCAAGTTTTCCTTTCTCTTTGGAGTGTTACAAGCTGTTCATGAATAGATAAGATCTCTAAAGTTGCAAAGACTAAAGTCTCAAAACCAAAGAGATATTCTTTATCAAAGTTAAGACTCTGCCACGCCCCCCTAAAACGGCTCGTTCTAACACGCCCCCACATATCTAGGTCACTATGTGGGAATATTTGCATAATGCGCCCAAATGTGCATGCAAAGAAAGAAGGCGTGGTTTCAGTAACCGCAGTTAGTGTTGAAGCAGCCATGTCAGGGAGACGCTGTGTGTTTCTAGGCAAAAGCAAAAGCACTTTATTTGGCCTTCCAGAAGTAGATGCATTTAGGAATCTTTAAGATACTTACAACAGAACAGCAATGCATTTTATGGACGACCGTTTCGTGAACCTAGGAGAGGAGGTAATTCTGACTTTGCTATGACAATCTGGCGCTTCTGAATCAGCGACTGTAAGTATGTTTTGTTACTAGTTTAAGTATTTGCTATTGACTGTTCAAATGCGGAGTTTTGCGCATCGTGTGTGTGTGTGTGTG
>NW_015540882.1:678849-683995 GCF_001515605.1 Sinocyclocheilus anshuiensis | reverse complement strand
GAAAACGAAGCGTTTGAGAGAGGCGGGGGGATAAAGGACCTACAATAATGTACAGTATTTGAAAAATAATGTGTTTTTTGAACATTAAAACATGTCAACATATTCTGTTACACCAAATACACAAAATAATGATCTTTTAAAAAGTATCATATGACCCCTTTAATAAAACACACCTGATTCAACTCATCAATTCATTAGTAAAAACTCCTGAAATGGGTGTGTCAGATAAATAAGACATGCAAAAAGTGCAGTGTTGGGAGTACTCCAGGAATATATTGGGAACCACTGGTTTGGAGAATGGATGAATAGTTCATACTGAGTTCCCCGACTTGTGATTGCAGACTTTGGTATCTAGGCAAATCCTGAGCAAAGTTTTAGACATTGCTGACAAGTCTTCTGAAATTCAAGAGGAGATGAGAGATTATTCAGGTATTTTTTTTCTCAGGAGAACCACCAAATGCAGGATATTTCTACAAAAGTCTCCATTTGAGTTAATGTCATTGCTAAGAGAAACAATTTAAATCTTATGGAGATCTCATTTGTAATTCTTCTTTCCAACTTGAATGTAAACTCTATGAGGCCAGAGTGTGTGTGCTGTGAAATGCTTGAAAACAGGTAAGCTCCACTGTTATAAGATGGCATTTGTACTGAAGACACTTCCAAAAGGCTATCCGTGAAGGTCATCATCACTATGGCAACAGTATGCAAGCTACGGACGTTAGCGCTCCAAGCCTGATCTCCCTTTGAGAGCAAGCAAGATCCTACTGAGTCTCTATAACCTTGTTCTTTTTCCAGTGTCCTTTCTCTCTTTATGTCACAACAGCTCTAAGCACATTTTCAATTTTGCTTCACCTCAGGGCACTGGCACCAAAAAGTGTTAAAAGCAAATTACCGTCCACTAAACTCATCAATTTTGTAGCGAACTCTGTAGGATGCTATTAAAAGTCTTTGCGCATACAACTTTAGGGCACGGAAAACAACTTTAAAGTGTAATGCGGCTAATTCATCTAGTCATTTCAAGCCCGATGGGACAGACTGTACCAATCCCTGCACAAAGACCAGCGATTGGAAACAGCCTCTGGCAGAAGGAGTCGCTGTCATCAATCTCAATGATCCTGAAAAAGCCACTTTCTTCCTTCTCGGCAACTCTCGGAGGCACTGTATATTTTCATAAACATGTCGCACCAAAACCTCTCAAGCACCTTGGAGAATAATATCAAGGACTAAAGTTGGACGTCTCGTCATCAAGCCACTCAAACCATGATGGCATGGCGGCAGTCCGATGGCTAGTCAATGCTGGTTAGTTTTGAAATTGCTGGAGTTTTTTAAGAGGGAGGGTTACCTGTGTACAAGGAGATGTAGGCGGAATCGATGACCTCGTACTTGAGTCCTGGCAGGAAAGGGCGCCACTGTAATAGAGACAAAGAGAGACGTTTAGAGAGAAACTAGACTCAAGTCTCATACAGCACAGCCACGGTTGGCCAACAGACCATTCTTAGACTGCATGATGCATATTGCACACCAAACCGGCAAGATCCGGCTGAAATCAGCAGTTCTAGCAATTTCTGGGAATCAGGGCACATGGGTTTTATCAGTCCACCAGGAAATCATGTTGCGTTTAGGTACCAATTGAATGCAACAAGTGCTTTTGAGAAACAATCAGTTGCAGGATTTGATGAAGCAGTTGATGAAGTTGATGAGGTTCATGCTATTCAGTTGTTTGAAAGATACTCTAGAATTTTGTAGGAGACACTTGAGACAGCACTTTTCCACCTTCAGGCAGAACAGTTAGTTTTGCATAATTAAAGGGATAATTAATGAAAGAATTTTAATTTTTGGGTGAACTATCCCTTTAAGTCTGGCTTTGTACCAATAAGAGCTTGTCTATAGACCCTTTTAGTGTCGACGTCACAATTACGTCACAGCGCTAGCTGGAGGCAAAACAAAGGGAAAACTGGAGGCAGCCAATTCAAACCAGTAGAGATTCGGCTATATAAGGAGCTTAAAATATCATCTTGTTGTGATGTTGGTGTACAGGCTCCAATTTTAAATTTTATCGCACACCTGCTGCCATTGCCAGACAAAAAACCGATGACAGCTGTGGTTAAAAACGCAATAAAAAGAGCGGACTGGACAGAAACAATCGTCAAAAATGCTCGCGTTTGTAGCGTACACTTCTTATCAGAAAAGGTTAAATAAAGTATTGTCTTTTGTTGTTATGGATTATGGTTTGGGTTACGCGTCTAAAGATTTCTTATGCATCTCACAACATGCAAGAGTAGCCTATGTTGTGTATGAAAATCTGTGTGCATGTGTGTAAAACAACAAACTGACGATTTGTATGCCTTAATCATTTGTAATTGTGGCTGGAATTTTTAAGAACTTGGTAAGCAAGAATAATCAAATAGCCTACAGAAAGTTGAAAATTTGCAGTTTTTGGATTTTTTATTTCTAGAAAATATTCACATTAAAGGTACTATAATGTCACTGTAAACTTACATCATTTACAGGAGGTATACTTTAAAATAACTATTTGTCCATTAGATACATACATCTTCAAATAATATATCCAATTTCCATCACATTAAATGTCTAACTTTTTTTGTATTTTGGCCCAGTTCACTCTCACTAGCTGTAAAAATAGTTGCCTGCTGACATTGAAATATATCCATCTTCATGACTAGATAGACACAGGTGAGTTTCTCTTTATTATACACGTTAGGTTTCTCTATAGATGTGAGTCACTCAACCGGAGGTAATCCTGTCAGATCGTCCATCCATTGAGTGAGTGTGTACTGGTCGGCCAGTCTGGTTTCGTCAGTTATAGTTAACGTTTTCAAATAACAATTGCTGTCACGGACAGTGAGTGACCTTACATATTCAGGTAGAATCGGGTTTTCTCCAGTCATTGTTAAAAAACAAGCTAACAAAACTTCATAGCTAGCGTTAGTGAAGCGGTCAGGGGAATCTTTCTGCCTCCACCTAAGCTCCGCCCACAGAAAAACGTCACATTGTTTACTAACGGAAAAGGGGTCTATACAATTACAATTTCTTTCTGCACTGGGGTGCTGCAAAATCAGCTATTTAGCTAGCCATGCTTAGAACGTGTGGAACAATAAGAAATCATATCATACTTAACCGTGTCCTAATAAAACTGCTACTGGTAACGTTACTTGCTGCCCTCATAACCATTCAGCCTGGACCTAGATTTGAGTGAGGCCCAGAAAGCGATAATCATTTCAACAGAGATGGAACCCTCCATGAGTCTGGGTCTTTTGCATCAGTCAGAGGGTTCTCTTCTTGTCTAAGTGGGTGGTTCTTTATGCTGGCAAATCTATGCCAAAAAGAACCGAGTGCACCAGTTATGTTTATGCACACAGTAAATTGCTTCCGCAAGAGGATAACAGATCAACGCGTGGGGAAACGGGAGCCTGCGAGCTCTTTTTAAACACTCGCGCACGCATCACATCACCTGTGCGCGCAATACAAGCCCTCGCGAGTGAGGATATGGCTGTTTCTCAATTCCAAGAACGTAAAGAACGAACTTGTGTTCTTGTGGAGAACGGTCTTGCCAGGCTACATTGAAAGAACGAACTAGGAAGGACGCGAGAACACAGAACACATCTTTGTGAGAATTGAGATGCGCTGTGATCTTGCGCTCAACTGACAGAACGTTATAAGGAGCGAGACACAAAAAATAACGCATAACATCACAAACTAATGTCATATTAAAACATTTATTTCAGATTATTATAGAGAATACTTCCATAGTATTGATATTATTATTTTTATTTTACCATATGTATTTGTAAAAATGATTAGGCTTAGGCATGTATATTTAATGTTAGCTATATTTTGTCAATGTTCAAATTATCATTGTTAAAAAAGATTTACCAATAAAAAGCATGACAGGCTTTTTTCCAGGTCTTTATCGCTTTATTAAAATTATGCAAAACAAAATGACAATGTTTACTTCCATGAGCCGTCGCATATTCACAGGCTTGCAAGCTTACAGGCTTCCGTACGTCTCCCGCCCGCAGCGTCTTTGGGATTTCTAACGGTTCGATCAAAGCCACTACAAAGAACTTATACTGACTTGAATGCAGCAAATAACACTCCTTGGTCTCCCCTCACTCGCCCTTATGTAAAAAAATTAATAAATGAAATATATTTACAGACATACAATTTGTGTTTTTCGTTTATTTCTTGTTACTATGCACACCTTGACGGTAAACCACATTTTTTAACTGCTTCTGAGAAGAAGTGGTAAGCTGTTGATGCCTGGTTGTTATTTGCTGCATTCAAGTACATAACCTGAAAACATAAAGAAAATACAAACCAATTTGGGATTTACAATTATGTACACTTACAATTATTTAACGGGCAAGCATATAGTGGTAATATAGTGGTGAACTACAGCTAATTTGAGTTATAGCAACAAGTTGACTATTAGTTTTATTTTATTTGTATTTTGTGAAGTGAATATTACCCAAAGCATTTTGTTGTATAAAAAAAAATCAAATATAACAATTTTGGTAGATTTTCCATGCTAATAACCGTGAAAACGTGTCATTACAATATATATAAAGGGTTTATGTGGTGCTTTATCTTCGTAACGTCACAAGATTGCAATCACTAGTAAACGGAAAAATTTATGTTAATAAACTTTCTGCTAAAGATCTATTCTATTGACAAAGCATGCAATTCATTTCATTAAAACAGCCATATTATATTTATTAAAAAATAAATAAAATGACAACTTACATGCATCTGGTCCGTTGATAAAGCCATGTCTCCGGTCAAATGTGAATTATGCATCGCCTTTTCACAGGCGTCCAATCACAGCTGACTTCCGCAAAAGGGGAAGTAACCAATGGCGTTTGAGATTACAATTAAAACAGCAAGCCCGCCCCATGACTGCCGAAAATAAAAGTGTTCGTGCGGGCAAAAGCAAGCTGGTGAAAAAATACGGAGCGCGAGAATGAGGGGGGATGATCACTGCGCGTGCGATGAGACATATCCTCGCTCACGAGGGCTTGTATTGTGCGCACAGGTGATGTGATGCGTGCGCAAGTGTTTGAAAAGAGCTTGCAGATTCCCGTTTCCTTGCGCGTGGATCTGTTATCCTCTCGCGGAAGCAATTTAT
>NW_015540882.1:667644-678354 GCF_001515605.1 Sinocyclocheilus anshuiensis | reverse complement strand
TTGCTGTTTCTCAATTCCAAGAACGCAAAGAACAGACTTGTGTTCTCGTGGAGACTGATCTTGCCAGGCTACCTTGAAAGAACAAACTCGGAAGGACGCAAGAACACAGAATGCATCTTTGTAAGAATTGAGAATTGCTGTGATCTTGGTGCTCGACTGACAGTCCCAGAACGTTATAAGGAGCGAGATACTATAAATAACACATAACATCACAAACCGTCATATAAAA
Organism: Sinocyclocheilus anshuiensis; assembly: GCF_001515605.1. Classification (NCBI taxonomy): domain Eukaryota; kingdom Metazoa; phylum Chordata; class Actinopteri; order Cypriniformes; family Cyprinidae; genus Sinocyclocheilus; species Sinocyclocheilus anshuiensis. The sequence goes on along the minus strand of NW_015540882.1, from coordinate 678,125 downwards.
ATATTTATTTCAGATAATTATAGACAATACTTTCATAGTATTTATATTATTCTTTTTATTTTACCATATGTATTTGTAAAAATGATTAGGCTTAGGCATGTATATTTAATGTTAGCTATATTTTGTCAATGTTCAAATTATCATTGTTAAAAAAGATTTACCAATAAAAAGCATGACAGGCTTTTTTCCAGGTCTTTATCGCTTTATTAAAATTATGCAAAACAAAATGACAATGTTTACTTCCATGAGCCGTCGCGTATTCACAGGCTTGCAAGCTTACAGGCTTCCGTACGTCTCCCGCCCGCAGCGTCTTTGGGATTTCTAACGGTTCGATCAAAGCCACTACAAAGAACTTATACTGACTTGAATACAGCAAATAACACTCCTTGGTCTCCCCTCACTCGCCCTTATGTAAAAAAATTAATAAATGAAATATATTTACAGACATACAATTTGTGTTTTTCGTTTATTTCTTGTTACTATGCACACCTTGACGGTAAACCACATTTTTTAACTGCTTCTGAGAAGAAGTGGTAAGCTGTTGATGCCTGGTTGTTATTTGCTGCATTCAAGTACATAACCTGAAAACATAAAGAAAATACAAACCAATTTGGGATTTACAATTATGTACACTTACAATTATTTAACGGGCAAGCATATAGTGGTAATATAGTGGTGAACTACAGCTAATTTGAGTTATAGCAACAAGTTGACTATTAGTTTTATTTTATTTGTATTTTGTGAAGTGAATATTACCCAAAGCATTTTGTTGTATAAAAAAAAATCAAATATAACAATTTTGGTAGATTTTCCATGCTAATAACCGTGAAAACGTGTCATTACAATATATATAAAGGGTTTATGTGGTGCTTTATCTTCGTAACGTCACAAGATTGCAATCACTAGTAAACGGAAAAATTTATGTTAATAAACTTTCTGCTAAAGATCTATTCTATTGACAAAGCATGCAATTCATTTCATTAAAACAGCCATATTATATTTATTAAAAAATAAATAAAATGACAACTTACATGCATCTGGTCCGTTGATAAAGCCATGTCTCCGGTCAAATGTGAATTATGCATCGCCTTTTCACAGGCGTCCAATCACAGCTGACTTCCGCAAAAGGGGAAGTAACCAATGGCGTTTGAGATTACAATTAAAACAGCAAGCCCGCCCCATGACTGCCGAAAATAAAAGTGTTCGTGCGGGCAAAAGCAAGCTGGTGAAAAAATACGGAGCGCGAGAATGAGGGGGGATGATCACTGCGCGTGCGATGAGACATATCCTCGCTCACGAGGGCTTGTATTGTGCGCACAGGTGATGTGATGCGTGCGCAAGTGTTTGAAAAGAGCTTGCAGATTCCCGTTTCCTTGCGCGTGGATCTGTTATCCTCTCGCGGAAGCAATTTATCGTGTGCATAAACATAACTGGTGCACTCAGTTCTTTTTGGCATAGATTTGCCGACATAGTTCTTGGCCAAAAGAAATGGCAAAGTAGGCCTGAGAGAAAACGGCCTTTATGCTGACAGTCAAAAGTGTGGCAACAAAAGACTAAAAAGAAACTGTGAAGTAATAAGACAGAGTTTTGGAAAAAGTTTTGAACAAAGTGATGAAATCACCTCTTGACAAAGGACATCTCATCAAACCCTTTAGTGCCGGCAGGCTAATGGCTGATTAAAGTTTTGAAATGGTGTAGACACATAGCAACTGTGCCTTAACCAGATGTGATGCCAAGTTTCTGACCTCACTAAAAGTGGAAATGTGGTGAAACCGACAAAACATCACATTGGGATCACTGGTCGATTTATTACATTAATCTTGTTTAGGACATGTTGAAAAGTTGTCTTTTTTTAGGAACACAGGAAAATATGAACCAAAAAGGCCCACATGGAATCATGTATTCCTGCATAGACTGACGAGAAAAACTGTATTGATGACCAACGCATGGAACTATAGAAGATGGAGGGAAATCTGCATTGATATTTATTTGTCTAAATTTCAAGCAAGGTCACCCTCGCTAAATAGATTCATCAACCCAATCACAACACAACACGCAGCAGGAAATGAGAGACACACTCACATCAACAGTAGCTTCTTCAGCAGCACACTTCCAAACCATCAGACAAGCTACAATTCTTTTAATGACGTTGTGCAATTACCATGTCACTTCTGCTTATGCTCGCTGTAATGAGGGGAGACAGGCCATTTTCCACAGCCACACACACACACACACACACACACACACACACACACACACACACACAAATTCAGAAACTAGGTCTAGAATTAAGAATGAAGATTAGAGGCACTCAAAGAGAGATTGAAACAGCACCACTAATATCACTTGAAAGTATAATAAAAACCCATTGGCAGGTATAAGTCTCTTCTTTGTGATAAATGCAGGTGTCTGGGTTTGTGGACACTATAATCATTCCAGTTTTTAGAAAAGACAAAAAGACAGAGTGCATGATAAAAATATGTGTTGTGGCAGAGAAAACTACAAAAGACACACACACACACACACACACACACACACACACACTCATGACATTATTGAGGAACGACCAGTTCGAAGATATGTTATGTTTCACTTGGATTGTGAAAATATGATTTTTGTGTAAAGCGAGCATATATGGGTACATTTCATGAAAACATTTTCATGTAATTTTTCCATCCAATTTTTTTTTAGGACAGTTATGCACATTTTACCCCAAAACTTTACCCTCAAATTATCTTTATTCTGATTTTCATTATTTCATTATTATAATTTTAAATCAACATTCAATTAAATGATAAAATTAAAAGCAGTTCAACAACAGTACTATTATATATAAATATATAACAACTAAATTTAAATTATAAAATACACTATAATTTATTTTAAAATCTTAGAATAGTACCCTTTTTTGTATTATGATAATTAAAAAAAATCATTTTTATCTTAAATAATAATGATAACAATAATACATCATCATAATCATCATAATAATAATAATAATAATAACAAAAGGCTTTTTTTTTTTTTGACCAAATGCCCTTAACAATAAAAGTAAGACCTGAAATAATCTACAATGTGAGAACGTCCCAGGAGGATAACTTAATCAAAGGGCTAAATGATGTGTTAATTAAAATCTAATATTGCAAAATGGTGCACAACAGCCATTCAAATACAGTGAACTATTCCTTTTTTTAACAATAGGGGGAAGGAACAGTCTATAGGGATCATAAGTAAAAATGTAATAAAGTAAATTATAATTAATATTATAAATTATATAGTAATAAATCTCTATGATATGTGCCCATTGAGAAAGCTAAAGAAATGTGTGTGCTTTGAATTAGCTGTTCCTGTCTTCACGGTCTCATGTCCCCGATGACATTTCTTCAGTGAAACAGAGGTCCGATTCACTGGCCTGAGGCATTCAGTGTGAAGAGACAAAAATCAATACAAGAGGCAAAACAACAAAATATAACAACATAGCCAGATAAGTGCAAGTGTGGCTGACAGTACTTTATTATGCTCTGTGTCTGACAAATGTGTAGTCACAAGAGCTTTTCAATGTTGTTTCTCTGTCAAACATTCTGGCAAAGTTGAATTACTGGGGATGTCAAATCATACAGAAAAAAATAGTTATTTTTAATGTCTTAACATTAAAGGAACAGTTCACCCAAAATTTGCTGAAATGTGCTCATCCTCAGGCCATCCAAGATGTAAATGAGTTTGTTTCTTCATCAGATTTGTAGAAATGTAGCATTGCATCACTTGCTCACCAATGGATCCTCTGCAGTGAATGGGTGCCGTCAGAATGAGTGTCCAAACAGTTGCTTCATTCAGACTTCTATTCATAACATTGCTTTTTCTGGTAAAAAAAATTTGTCTTCAATCAGGAAATAAATATGTAAAAAAAAAAATCCTTAATGACAGATTTGTTTCTTACAAACATGCAGCTTTTCACTTCACAAGACTTTTTATCAGCTGTTTGGACTCTCATTCTGACGGCACCCATTCACTGCAGAGGATCCATTGGTGATTCAGTGATGTAATGCTACATTTCTCCAAATCCGTTCCCATGAAGAAACAACATCTACATCTTGGATGTCCTGAGTGTGTATAAATTTTCAGCAAAATTTTCATTTTCTGCCTGGTGTTTTGCTTATTTTTTGCAATCTGGCAACCATGTGCACGCGCTCGTTCTTCATTACGGAAGCGCCGATGATGATCTGAAAACACAGACAAACAAGTAAGCTGGAGTTTAGCGATCTCCATGCAAGATGTTCAGCTTAAATGAAAGTGTCATTCAGCCGGTCTATGTTCTGTCATTACACGACTATTTTGTTTGCGATTGTGGTTGCTGAGTAAATGCACTTAGAGGAACATTATTGCAATTTGGAATTACTATTAGGAATTTTACTGTTAAAATAGTTTTTGTTTGTTTTTGCCAGTTTTCATAATGTAGACAGAGAGAGTGCATATCTAAGTCTTTGATATTAATTTATATATTAAATAGACTATAATAAATCAGTACACTAGATGAGGTAAAATAAACCATGCATATGAGTCCACATTCTATTGATTTGTGCTTATTGGTGAAAGTGCAGTACCTGAAATGTAAAAATACATTTCTCAAATGACAACAATCTTTTTGATTATAATTTTGAGCAAAAAAAATTTAATAAAAGATCAGTTAAACTATTATACGTCATGACGAAAATGTGACAAAATGTTTTCACTGACTAAAACTAGACTAAAATGCTCATTTAGTCAACCAAAACTTGACTAAAAAAACAGGACAAGGTTGACTAAATATGATAATACAGTTTTTCTCAGTCGCTTTGGTGCATTTCTCAGATCAGAAATTAAATTCTCAAAACTACTTGTTCAACCTACACCTCAGCTGGTCACTTGAGTACATCAAAAAAGCAGTTTCTCATTCTTTTGAACAAGTTGCGATTGCTTTGGTACATTCATGCAACTGATTATGTACATTTGTCTGCGGTTTCCTACATTATCAGTTGCTAATGTCATGTTGCTTAAAATGTATTAAATAGTTCTCATGTGCAACAGTCTTACCCCCCAAAACATCTAGCCATTAGTTAATTGCACAAGTCATTAAATGCAAAATGGTTGATCTAGTTGTCATAAACTGTCAAGCATATGTTCTACACATTTCTATTAGACTTTTTGTAAGTTTGCCATGAATTGTCCAGGTAAATCTTGACTTTCAATAATGAAGAGAATGTAGATAAACCAATGATAAACGAGTTCTCTGAAATAGCCAGGGCTGGGAAGGTTACTTTTAAAATGTATTTCACTACAGATTACAAAATACATGCTTTAAAAAGTAATCAGTAATGTATTTTGTTAGATTACTCAGGTTTAGTAACTTAATCTAAATACTTTAGAATACTTTGAAATACTTAAGCTATACACAAAGGAACATATTAATGTCTTGTTTTTATGTTTTCCAACTCTAAATAAAAGTGACATCTACCAGTCATACGATTTGCGTTTTCCTTGCATTTTATTTTTAACAACATCAGTTTTCCACAGCATTTCTATGAACAACAAAAAAATGTTGTGTCATTTAAATCTACCAATCAATATAAATTCAATTTGAATACAATGAATGGGATTCCGTGCTGTTTCATGCTGCATTCCAAGCTTCAAAACGAATCCAAATATACCAAACATATCATAAAAGTAGCCAAAACAACTGGCACAGTTCTCCAAGTTATACAATAGATTTGTTTAATGAATGGACCAAACTTTAAGCGATTACTTCACTAATCCTCTCTATGGAGAAACGATCGGCACAAAAGAATTGCTGAGTCAAAATTGACAGGGCTCGTTTCCCAAAGCAACTACGGTCGCAAGTAATGTCGTTATAGTTCAATGTAATTTAACAACCACAGTTCGCTAACGATGCTTTTGGGAAACACACCCCAGATCTATACAGTTTAATGTGAACCATTCACACTGGTTTCGTTAAACAAAATAAATGATTAATTTAAAAGATTGAATCAAAAGAATCATGTTCACGAATCGGATCATGAACTCGCATTACTGCGCCAAAGATAATCGATTCTTGAACATTTCGAATGAATAAAGACTTCAAGTTCATCTGTAAAGCACATAAAGCTATCGTTTGACTTTATAAACTTATTTCATGCATGATTCGTATGGATTTGTTAACTGAATGCAAAGTGTGAATTCTAGGAGAATTCGTTGTCATTTTTCTATTAAATTCTTGGAAATATTAAACGTAATGATAATCAATTTAACACTCAAAATATGAGAAAATAGAAAAACGAGTTACTGGATACAATTTTTCAAAAATCAAGAACAACTATAGAGAGAGAGAGAGAGAGAGAGAGAGAGAGAGGTATGCAGATATATGTCTGTTACATTGTTTTGGGGTTGAATATCGGTGCAAAATAACAGTTTTAGCTTGCTGCATTGCACCAATTTATTTATAAACTTATTTATTATCGCTGCTAAGAACAATCTTTTTATACAAATATTTTTTAAATGTTATTATTTTGTTTAAAATATCTTTTCTCAGAAGCTCCACGGCCATCACCTCAGTCCAGAGCAGACGGTCAAAGTCAGGAAATACATTCTGAATATTTCATTTGGAGGCCCTTTTTGTATTTGCTCAATCCTTGTAGTGAAATGAGGAGCAGCCAGCTGCAGCTAAATCAAACCTAAAGTAGTTTGAAGCACTCTGCATCTCTCTCTCTCTCCCGCAGAGTGTGCACTACGGACCGATGCTTGCTGATGGCTTCACAAAAGGGGGGCTTGTAATTGTTATTTTTGGCATTTGTGATGATAATGTGATGACGTTCGTTTGTTTTACCATGTTTGTTCTGCTTCTTTCTAAAACAACAGAAGGCCTTGCACATCTTTTTATTAACTTTTTATGTTTCCAGCATTGTCTATGTAATTAGTGGGGATAAATGGCTTTTTTATTTCCTTTTTTGGTGCTCACTAATAACAGTGTTTGTAACACTGTATTGTGGGAAACCGTACCCAGCACTGTAGCAGACCATTGTGTATTCATTGACAGGGGTTTACATCATTTTTGATTCCTAAAATATAAAGGCAGTTATATATTTCCATAAATACCCATTTATAAATACTGATTTATTAAGTCTTTCTGCAAGACTTTGGAGAGTTTCTGTGGGAATTTTTGCCCATCCATCCAGTAGAGCATTTGGCACTGATGCTGGACAAGATGTCCTGGCTTTCAATCTCTGTTCCAGTTCATCCCAAAGGTGTCCGATGGGGTTGAGGTGAGGGCTCTGTGTGAGCCACTCAAGTTCTCCCACACCAAACTCATCCTGCCATGTCTTTATGGACCTTGCTTTATACACTGGGCCACAGTCATGCTGGAATAGAAAAGGGCCTTCCCTAAACTGTTCCCACAAAGCTGGAAGCATGGCATCTTCCAAACTGTCTTGGTATGCTGAAGCTTTAAGTTTTCCCTTCACTGGAACTAAGGGGCCCAGACAACCCCTGATAAACAAACCATACAACACCGTCCTCCACCAAACTTTACAGTCAGCACAATCTAGTCAGGCAGGCAATGTTCTCCACCAAACCCACCAACTTACCAAACCCATACTCGTGCATCAGACTGCTGAACAGAGAAGCGTGATTCCTCACTGCACAGAACAGGTTTCCACTGCTCCAGAGTCCAGTGGCGGTGTGCTTTACACCACTCCATACAGCACTTGGCATTGTACTTGGTGATGTGAGGCTTCCATGCAGCTTTTTGGCCATGGAAACCCATTCCATGAAGCTCCCGCCACACAGTTTTTGTGCTGATATTAATGCCAGTGGAAGTCTGGAGCTCTTCAGCTATGGAATCAGCAGAGCGTTGGTGACTTTTATGCACCATGTGCCTCAGCACTCGGTACACTGCTGAGTTTCCACTGTTCATAAACGCTTCCACTTTCCAATAATACCATTGACCATGGAATATGTAGCAGGGATGACATTTCACGAATTGGCATCCTATCACAGTACCATGCTTGAATTCATTGAGGTACGTGGAGAAAGAGTGATAAAGAGACAGACAGTACTTGTCCATGTACAATAAACAAAGATACTGCATATTAATGGATATCAGAAACAAGGCACATTTGGATGCATTTTATTATGTGATTTCAGTAGAACAGCGAGCGAGGTGAAGAACGGCGTATACATATCGCCTCTATCAGGTCCCACCACTGCCTAAAGGCAAGTGCAATGCTTGATGTAATAAACAGTACAGTTGATGTAGTAAACAGTTTAGTACACTTGTTAAATGAAGGAAGAATCAAACAAAAACGGGACTGGAGCATAAATGGATGGTTCAAATTAGAGTTTCTTTAAAGACTTAATGGCAATGACAGTGCAGACATTTGAATTTCAGATTACACTTCCACAAACCAAGACAAGTTTCTCTACTTCAGAGTATTTCAATGGCATTTCCACGGACTGATTTGTTCCAAAACTAAAATGCAGTTTTCCTCTAAGAAAGGCTCATCAGTTCCTTCTTGTTCCAACAACATGCATTAAATAAATAAAGTTTCAATGTCTTCCTGAATTTTATAAAAAACAACAACAAAAAAAACACTAAAACCTTGCAGACATTAAATCTCAACAGAGCCGGTATTTATGGGTAAAACGACACAGGTCTGTGTTGCTGTAAATGTAATACAATTTAACAAAGACTATTAAGATCACACTCTGTCAAATGCCAGAGAATGCCAAATGCTTCATGTTATTTAGGATAAATGAATAAACAAATAAAAAATAAAAAAAGTCCAAAAATCAATTCCAGGGCAAATATTGCACCTAATCACAAGGAAAGAAAAAAAAATCTGAAGTATATGCTTATTATATAATACATTTTTAATTTATATAACAAAAAATTAAGGTTACACTTTATTTTAAGGTGTCCTTGTTACAGTGTAATTATATATTTATGTACTGAGTAATATTAATTAACTACATGTAGCCTACTTACTATATGGTTAGGGTTATGATGAGGGTTTGGCTTAGGGTTACTTGCACGTAATTATGCATAATTAATTGTTATTACAATAGTAAGTACATGTAACATGTGTAACAAGGTCACCTTAAAATAAAGTGTTACCCAAATTAAATTAAATTAAATTGTCAGGGATCTGGCAGGAGGACCCATTAGCAGATTGAGTGATGAGGATTTATTGACAAAACAGACTGATACAAGAGGGTAGTGAGGTGCACAGGTGATACAACATCAGGAACACAGTAAACAAAGAAACAGCTAGGGAAGACCACTGGAACAGTCTCGGACAGCAACTGGCAGATTACAACAGCAGCAGAAGGAGCGGCATGACCAGGCAGATAGAGAGGGCCAAGCAAGGCACCATAGAGCTGAACTCAGATACTTGTTGAACGCTGACTCTAAAGCGGACCAAGTACCAGGCAGGGAGAACCAGTGGCAGGACTCACAGGCACATGTCAGGACGGGAACTCTTACACAAAGAAACAAGACAGGACAAAGCTCCACAGGAACACAATTACTCCAAAACAGGCAAGGGGATAAATAAAACGAAAGAACTGATAAAAAGTAAAGAAACTAAATAAATAAGAAATAATTACCAAATCTAACCAACACAACTAACTTAAAGATTATCAAACAAAAATGCAAAACAAAAGATCATGTCTAGAAGAACTGGATAAATAATAAACAAAAGTGACAAAAGGCAAAAACAGACAAAATGCAAAAACAAGGAGCAAGACAAAAACATGGAACTACAAAGTACTAGACAAGACAATGGCACAAGACCAACCAGGGAGACAAGAACACACCCTCAGCCACATCCACAGACAGAGAAAAAGACAGTGAGAGAAGGGGTGAAAATGACCACGAACCGGCAAAGACAATAGGGCAAGGGGCACTATAAACGCTGACACAAGACAACATAGACACAAGAAACAAACACAAGACAAACAGAGTAAAAATCCCAATAACTCAAATCAAGTATTTCTAATTATTCTAAGCTTTTTTTAATGAAAGGAATCCATGCAAAAATACCCTCATAGAGATAAAAATGTGCTCCTAAGACTAAATTCCAGGGGCAAATATTACAAAAGTCAATTTCTAACACTGATATGGATCCATTTAGACAGGAAAGATTTTCTGAATGACCTTTAAAATGGCCAAACACAGATAGTTTTGTTTATATGTGCTGTTTAGAGGTGGGTTATCAAAAATATATTTTGCCACAAAGACGTGTGCATTTTTTTATTGTTGTCATCATTTATTATTTCATTTAATTATTTAATTATATTTTTATAATATTATGTAATTTTTTCATGCATATTTTAATTTATAATTTACAATGATTAATTTCTATATTTTCTGTAGTTCTATATATATAACTGTGGTTTGAATACTGATTTGTTAAATAAATTAATACACACACACACACACACACACACACACA
>NW_015540882.1:656491-666092 GCF_001515605.1 Sinocyclocheilus anshuiensis | reverse complement strand
CACACACACACATATATATATATATATATATATATATATAATGTATTAATTTATTTAACAAATCAGTATTTGAACATGTGAACATGTACAAGACATTGAACATGTGGAAGTGCTGAGAATTAATCTGAGCAAAAACAAACAATAGAAAAACAAATAGTAAAATAAAATGTATTAATGTTTTAATATATTAATATTGTCTTATTTATGTAATCAAATGTATTAAAAAAATGAAATAAAATAAAATATAAAAAGTGGTTGACCAACTGAATGCTGGTCACCCACTCTTAAAAACCCAAAGAGAGGCTTTGAGAGGTTTTCAGCTCTCTCAAGCCGACTGAAGGGAGCGTTATCAAAGCTGTGAGTGAAAGCAGATATGACCATTCAGTTTCTTTAGCCTGTATTCTCAATCATCAGAATAGCCAGTGGACTGAAAAGACTGGTATAATAGCATTCATCAAAGTGGACAATAACAGCTGTTTTGGCACTGCAGATAATGGCTAGTGAAGGATTCCTGATTGTGCATGTTTAGATGAGATAAACAGAAGCTGAATTGGGAAGTGCTGTGTGGTCTGAAGCACATTAAGAGACATTTCTGAAACTCTGAGCTTGAGTTGAGCTGATTCAAAACTCACCCCGACTTCAATGTGATCCGAGCCTTTGTCGTCCTGCTTGTGGAGAATCTCAAAGTAGTACTGTCTGGAGGCCATGAGACTGAAGAGGAAAGAACCGACATGAAATCTTAATGCCTTTCATTTGTAAGTCCAGTATTTTTATTACTGCATTATCATAACATATTGTATCTCATCATATCCTATATTGTAATGTTGTAGCATAACATATTAAAGCAATAAAGTGGATAGCTACATTCAGAAAATGGCAACAACAGCACTATGATAAAAAGCAGCAATGTTCAGTAAAGTTATGTTTATTAATGCTAATAATTGGAAAACAGTTATTTTGCCAAGTGATTCAAGTTTGTGTGTCTGTGAGTTGTTTACAGTTGCCAAGCAACACAAAAACGATAAAATATTAATATAGAATGTGTGGCCACGTGTTTGCATGCATTTCACAACGCCTTTAAACTTCAACTCAGAATTTACAGCCAGAACTGTAATATTTTGCATCTATATATAAATGGAACAAAACAGTGTAGCAAATCATATTTTGTTGTCATGTACCACATAATATATCATATCACATCACAGATCATTGTACTGTAGTGTTTTAAATTGCATCATATATTGCAACAGTGAATTACATATCACGACATATCTTATGTTATACTGTATTACTCTATTGAATTATGCAATATGGGACATGAGATATTGTTGTAATATATAAGAAGACCACCAAATCATATCATATATCATATAATATATGGAATTTGCATTATTCTGTATCATATCATATTGTATCAAATAAATAACATATTGTGTTGTATTATATCAAATATAATATCACATATTTTTGTGTCATATATTTACAAAATATCAATCATTTCAGTACTTGTCAAAAGATTGGTAACATTATGATTTTTAAATGTTTTTAATTACGTCTCTTATGCTCACGAAGTAAGTCCGGTTAAAAAGAACAAGAAACAGTAATATTGTGAAATATTATTACTAATTAAAATAATGTTTTCTATTTCAATATATTACAAAATGTAATTTATTCCTGTGATGCAAAGCTGAATTTTCAGCATCATGATCCTTCAGAAAACATTCTAATATGCTGATTTGCTGCTCAATAATGATTGGTTCTCAGTTATTAATAATGGTTATTATCAATGTTAAAAAGTTTTTGCTGCTTAATATTTTGTGCAAACATTTTTTCAAGATTCTTTGATGAATAGAAAGTTCAAAACAGCATTTATTTGAAATGGGAAACTAGAATTATAAATTATAAATGTCTTTACTATCCCTTTTGATTGTGTCCTTGCTCAATAAAATTTTTTTTTTTTTTTTTTTAAACTGAGCGTTAGTATATATTATTTCATAATGTATGATATTTCATGTTCAGAAAGATATGGGAGTGAACACACTTGTGTTGGTTGTGTATGAGTAAATGTTTGCTCTCTGCTGTGACTCTCATCTCATCAAAATCACATCTCCTCAAATGGGCCACATCTGCTGTTAGAGCAGCACAATTACAGCCCTGCTTGATTTCACACCTTATTACACCTCCGAATGTGACAGATTACAAACATCACTCACTGCTCATGTCATTCACTCACAACTGAAGAGTATTTAACACACAGCCCAGATCTTATATTTACATGCACTAATTATTTTATATTAGTTTTTTTGGTGCCCTGGCAATTTGAGAGATGATCTTTGAGACATGATTATCATGTAAATTTTATCTTGCATATTCATGAGCGCTGCTAATGCATGAGACATAATTCAGCTCAGTTGCTAACGCAAATGTCTTGTTTGCTCCAGTGGGCCTATGAAATACTGTGGAAAAGAGATAAAGAACTGACAAATTGAAAAGCAAGAGAAAAACTGAGAAACTTTATAATCTAATATAATATGATTTATACTTCAACACCTAAAAACCAAAGCTAGTTTTATAGTTATATATCTATTATCTATTTCTATATATTATTTATTTATAATAAATATATAATTTATATATTTATTTATAAATAATAGATTGGTGTGTGTGTGTGTGTGTAATACAAAAAACTATCATTTATAAATAATAAATAAATAAATATGAAATGTGAGCAAAATGTAGAGAGAACCCACTATATTATTTAATAATATAATGTAATAATATAATACAATAATATATATAATTAAACACCTAAGTTAGTATACATTTATAAATGTATGTAAATAAACACAATTATAAAACAAATTAAATAATAATAAAAAAATAATATAAATAAAAAAATAATATATAAAAAGCAAAAGCAATGCAGGAAATACACCATGCATAACCTGTAATTACTAACCCAGACTACTATTATTATATAATATAATATATAACAATGTAATTAAACATACTATCATAAATGTATAAATAATAAAGTACATAAATAAACAACATTTAGATTAAAATAATCCTTACATATTTATATTGTTATAAAATTATATTTATAAAATAAATAAATAATAAATGTAAACATAAATACATGCAAACAAACCTTACAACAACTTCACCTGACAACAACTTTCAGTGACACTCTGAGATGCAGTTGGGTGTGTTATGACCAGTGTTGGGCTCATTACTCCAAAAATGTAATTTATTATTCATTACTCCTTTCAAAAGTAATATTATTACTTTACTTATTACTATCTGGCAACAGTAATCAGTTACACTACGAGTTACATTACTTTTCCTTCACGCCCCACAGAAGCTGTAATTGTGTATCTTCCCCATCAAATTCTTCTAAGATGTTACTAACAATATATTTCTGCCTAATAATTTGACCAAAATCTACACTGAATCGCAAACAGAAGTTTTTACAAACACTCAATGGTGATTGATAGTGACTTTTAAGTAAAACTGTTGTATTAATTTCCATGTGTAGCTTGAAGCTAATTGTAGCTATAATTTCTTTGTTACCCAAATATGATTATATTTCATGAAGTATTTTATCAAAAGAAATCACATAAGTTCATAAGATTTTTAATTATAGTAATATAATTTATACTGGGATCAGAGGGATGTTGTCACGAACACGGTGTGTGTAAACAGGCAGGACGACGAAGACGACGGATAATTCCAATAATCACTTTAATTAATCCACCATAGGTAATCCAGACAGGTCAGGAACATACACACACAAGGTAACATTCACAATAACCGACAAACTAGAACACAATTGACAGGAACTGATATAGGGCAGATAACGAGGGCAGACAGGTGAGCACAATGAGGTGATTAACTAATAATGAGAACAGGAATAACCAAATATGGACACAGAGGGAGAAACCACAATCAACAGTTCACAGGGGTGTGACAGATTGCCCCCCTGCCGGAAGGCGCATCCTCGTGCCGTGGAGACAGAGGGAGGGACGGAGGGGGACTTAGGAGGAGGACAAAGGAGTGGATGTGGGATGGTGACAGGCAAAGGGCTGGCAGGCAGACCAGACAGGTGGAGGTTCTGGCGGAGGACGGACTCCCAGGAGGAGGACGACTAACAGAGTCCAGGGTGGTGATGACGGAGGGAGGAGCCAGAGAGACGACAGGAGGGAACTGGAGCAGGAGGATGAGCCAGGTGGGACCCAGGCCACAGCCATGATAGCGGCCCACGGTGGAGCCAACGGAGGGAGGAGCCAGAGAGACGACAGGAGGGAACTGGAGCAGGAGGATGAGCCAGGTGGGACCCAGGCCACAGCCATGATAGCGGCCCACGGTGGAGCCAACGGAGGGAGGAGCCATGGTGGAGGAAGGGCTGACAACTCCAGGGGGCCGACCGACGGCGGCAGAGCAGGTGGTGAAGGAGCCCGAGGGGGAGACGGAGAGCCAATGAGCCAGGGTTACCGAGGCGGAGACGGGGATCCGGAAGGCCGCGATGGAGCCGGAGCGACAGAGGACTGAGGTGGAGCCAGAGAGAAGGAGGAGCCTGACAGAGCCTGAGGGACGGAGGGATGAGGCGGAGCCAGAGGAGTTGAGTCCAGAGGCGGCGGATGGTCAACGACTGACCAAGGCAGAGCCGGAGGGACAATGGAGCCCGGTGGAGCTGGTGGACTGACGGGCCATGGTCCTGGTGGAGCTGGTGGACTGATGGGCCATGGTGGAGACAAGGGAGCTAGGAGCCATGGTGGAGCCACTGGGTCGCAGGACCGAGGTTGAGCCTGGGCCTCGGAGGCTGAAGGCGGAGTCGAGGGATCCTCCAGACTCAACGCCAATGGAGCTGGAGATAGGCAGACCAGGGGCGAGCCCACGCCACAGATGGTGAGCTGAGGGTGAGCAGAGAGGCTGACGGGATCCAGTGGAGAGGGTGTTGAGGAAGGGAACAGGTCAATGAGAGGAGGCGGAAGGCGGCGATGCTCTCTCGGGGACCATCTCCGGACAACTGCGCTCGTGTGATGGCGTTAAGTCCAGCTCGATAGAATGAGCAGAAGCAGTTGTCCGGGTAGTGTGTGAGGTTTGCGAGGAACACAAAGTCAAAGTGTGGTCCTCAAGAGAGCGATCCCCTGCTCCAGCAGGAGGACAAGGACGGAAGGGTTAGTTCATAATAAAAAATAAAAACTGACAAAAACGGAAAACAAAATGAGGGGAAGACGCCGCTTAAATAGTTTTTGTGGGTCGGTTATTCTGTCATGAACACAGTGTGTGGAAACGGGCAGGATGACGAAGACGATGGATAATTCCAATAATCACTTTAATTAATCCACAATAGGTAATCCAGACAGGTCAGGAACACACACACATGAGGTAACATTCACAATAACCGACAAACTAGAACACAATCGACAGGAACTGATATAGGGCAGATAACGAGGGCAGACAGGTGAGCACAATGAGGTGATTAACTAATAACGAGAACAGGAATAACCAAATATGGACACAGAGGGAGAAACCACAATCAACAGTCCACAGGGGTGTGACAGATGTGGGTGGGCAAGCCATGTAATGCCAGAGTAAAGTAATGCCACAACTGACACATCTGTGTTCAGATCAGCTTTTCTCATGACAATATCAGTGTAATGGCAATATTCCCATCCCCTGAATGTAAGCTTTTCCATATTCCAAGCTTTCCTGATGTACTGGTGACTTCATGTGCAAATAAAAGAATAAAATCAAGAAAAAAGAAAATAAATCTAGGGAATTATTGGATTGTTGGATTTCAAATCAGTAGGGGTTGAGGCATGAAAAGTAACTAAGTAACTAGCTGTTTTATGGATGGTAACTGTAATATTATTTCTGAAATCTTATTAGTAATACACTACTAGTTACTGCAAACAATTATAATATTACAGTAACTAGTTACTAGTAACTACTGCCCAACACTGGTTATGACTGGCACTAGGGGGTCTCTTCCCCTTATATCAAAAACTGCAGTAATGTACTGTAAAATTACTGATAGAAGGAAAACCATTATTGAAAACGAGAAGAACTTTAAGAGCCAGAGAGACAAAAATGAGGAACCGATAAAACGTGTTAGTGAGTAAAAGAGGAAAAACAGGAAGTGTGAGAAAGACTACAGTAAAAGTAGAAAATAGAGGCTCTCAGCGGGAGAAGGTGAAATTCTTGAGAGCGTGAGTGGGCTGAGAGCTCTCCGATTGAGAATTACAGTCAGACGAGGGTGTCGTTGACAGTGCAATTTCCTCAACTTCACACCGGCTGATTCGCTCTGCCCGGCTCATATTCCACACTACAATCAATCACAGCATGTGTGCCGGCATCCTGCCAAAACAAAGAGGACCTTCAGAATGCAGGAGATCTGTGGACTACTGCTCTGTTCTCAAATCTAGTGAGCTGTCCACCTAGGCAATATTTTTAGGCACCCCTGTTGAAAAGGCTGTTTTAAATCATAAATTGTATTTGGTTGTGTTGTGAGTATTTGCAGCGCGTTTCTGTATTTGGTTGTGTTGCGAGTATTTGCAACGGGTTTCTGTATTTGGTTGTGTTGTGAGTATTTGCAATGCATTTCTGTTTTTGCAGCATGTGTCTGTATTTGATTGTGTTGCGAGTATTTGCAACATGTTTCTGTATTTGGTTGTGTTGTGAGTATTTACAGTGTGTTTCTGTATTTGGTTGTGTTGCGAGTATTTACAGCGCATTTCTGTATTTGGTTGTGTAGCAAGTATTTGCAGCATGTTTCTGTATTTGGTTGTGTAGGGAGTATTTGCAGCACGTTTCTGTATTTGGTTGGTTTGCGAGTATTTGCAACGCGTTTCTGTATTTGGTTGTGTTGTGAGTATTTGCAGCGCGTTTCTGTTTTTGCAGCATTTCTGTATTTGGTTGTGTTGTGAGTTGTTGCAGTGCATTTCTGTATTTGGTTGTGTTGCGAGTATTTACAGCGCGTTTCTGTAATTGGTTGTATTGTGAGTATTTGCAGTGCATTTCTGTATTTGATTGTGTAGAAAGTATTTGCAGCACATTTATGTATTTGGTTGTTTTGCGAGTATTTGCAACGCGTTTCTGTATTTGGTTGTGTTGTGAGTTGTTGCAGTGCATTTCTGTATTTGATTGTGTAGAAAGTATTTGCAGCACATTTATGTATTTGGTTGTTTTGCGAGTATTTGCAACGCGTTTCTGTATTTGGTTGTGTTGTGAGTATTTGCATTGTATTTCTGTTTTTGCAGCGTTTTTCTGTATTTGGCTGTGTTGTGAGCTGTTGCAGCGCGTTTCTGTATTTTGTTGTGTTGCGAGTATTTACAGCACATTTCTGTATTTGGTTGTGTAGTGAGTATTTGCAGCACGTTTCTGTATTTGGTTGTGTTGGGAGTATTTACCGCGCGTTTCTGTATTTGGTTGTGTTGCGAGTATTTGCAGCGTGTTACTGTATTTGATTGTGTAGCGAGTATTTGCAGCGTGTTTCTGTATTTGGTTGTTTAGCAAGTATTTTCAGCGCATTTCTGTATTTGGTTGTGTTGCGAATATTTACAGTGCGTTTCTGTATTTGGTTGTGTAGTGAGTATTTGCAGCACGTTTCTGAATTTTGTTGTGTTGCAAGTATTTGCAGCGCGTTTCTGTATTTGCTCAGATTGTGCACATTTACAGCATGTTTCTGTACTTGATTGTGTTGTAAGTATTTTCAGCACGTTTCTATATTTGGTTGTGTTGCGAGTATTTGTAGCATGTTTCTATATTTGGCTGTGTTGTGAGTATTTGCAGTGCGTTTCTGTTTTTGCAGCGCGTTTATGTATTTGGTTGTGTTGTGAATATTTACAGTGCGTTTCTGTATTTGCAGCACATTTCTGTATTTGGTTGTGTTGTGAGTTTTTTGCATCGCGTTTCTCTATTTGGTTGTGTTGCGAGTATTTGCAACATGTTTCTGTATTTGGTTGTGTTGCGAGTATTTACATAAGAACACTCGAAAAATGCTCTTCCAAATATAAAGAACAAAAAGAAAAGGAAAAAAAAAGGGTTTTGATTCCAGAATAACTAATTGCATGCAATGGTCTGTGTTTATTGTTAAGTGGGCCTTTGAAGGATAGCAATAAACATTAAGCAGATAAATTATAAGGAAGCGCACAAAGTCCTATGGATAGGCAAATATTCCTGCAGGGTACTGCATTTTTACTGTGTTGAGGAAGTGTATCAGTGGAAGAGCGAATAGAACTGACAGGTCACTCAGGACGAGTGTAGAGTAGTCTGTTTTAATGTATGTTTTAAGTGCGTTTCTGTTTTTGCAGCGCGTTTATGTATTTGGTTGTGTTGTGAATATTTACAGTGCGTTTCTGTATTTGCAGCACATTTCTGTATTTGGTTGTGTTGTGAGTTTTTTGCATCGCGTTTCTCTATTTGGTTGTGTTGCGAGTATTTGCAACATGTTTCTGTATTTGGTTGTGTTGCGAGTATTTACAGCGCGTTTCTGTATTTGGTTGTGTTGCGAGTATTTACAGCACGTTTCTGTATTTGGTTGTGTGGCGAGTATTAGCAGCGCATTTCTGTATTTGCTCACATTGTGCACATTTGCACCATGTTTCTGTACTTGATTGTGTTGTAAGTATTTTCAGCACGTTTCTGTATTTGGTTGTGTTGCGAGTATTTGCAGCGTGTTTCTGTATTTGGTTGTGTTGCGAGTATTTGCAGTGCGTTTCTGTTTTTGCTGCACATTTCTGTATGTGGTTGTGTTGTGAGTATTTGCAATGCATTTCTGTATTTGCAGCACATTTCTGTATTTGGTTGTGTTGTGAGTTTTTGCATCGCGTTTCTGTATTTGGTTGTGTAGCGAGTATTTGCTACATGTTTCTGTATTTGGTTGTGTTGCAAGTATTTACAGCGCATTTCTGTATTTGGTTGTGTGGCGAGTATTTGCAGCACGTTTCTGTATTTGCTTGTGTTGCGAGTATTTGCAGTGCATTTCTGTTTTCGCAGCACATTTCTGTATTTGGTTGTGTAGCGAGTATTTGCAGCACGTTTCTGTATTTGCTTGTATTGTGAGTATTTGCAGCGCGTTTCTGTTTTTGCAGCAGGTTTCTGTATTTGGTTGTGTTGTGGGTTTTTGCAGTGCATTTCTGTATTTGGTTGTGTTGCGATTATTTGCAGCATGTTTCTGTTTTTGCAGCGCATTTCTGTTTTTGCAGCGCGTTTCTGTATTTGGTTTTGTTGTGAGTATTTGCAGCACATTTCTGTACTTGATTGTGTTGTGAGTATTGAAGAAGAGTTTAATTAATCAAAATATAAATGATTCAAGTATAATCAATGTGAATATAGCCATTTATGTATTAAGTTATTCTACTATTATAATCATGTGTATTTGCCTGCATGTATAGAAATCTGTATGAGAATGGAATGTGCAGACATATGGTGAAGTACATGATAAGCACATGATGGCACATAATAGGTCCCTTATTTTCACAGAACATAAAATGAAGGCCTCATGACTGCATCGTGATCCCATAACAAATATGAATGAAATGTACTGAACATGCCTAGAGAAAAAACTGTATATAAGAGGGTACAGAAAAAGATT
>NW_015540882.1:614599-656296 GCF_001515605.1 Sinocyclocheilus anshuiensis | reverse complement strand
AGGTCTTAGTTATTGGTTGGCACTTTTGGATGCTAAGTGTTAAAAAATAGGATTTAGATAATAAATTCACTTTATAATATATTGAAAATGTGCACACGCATGTGATATAATAAATACTAGGCTTAAAAGTGCATGGTACAGAAGAAAATAGGAGAAAGTGGTTAAAAGAAGCTAATTAAGTTGGGGAGAATATATAGTAAGTTAAATTATTGTATAAAAATATATATTGAGCTTTAAATATAGGATTGTCATATTATTGGAAAAATTATGGCAGCCACTCCGGTGGAAATATTAGGAGTAAAATATCCATTGTGTAAAGAACTGATAGACAAGCTCTCAAACAAATGGCAGCAGAGAACTAAAAAAAATATGACAAAATGGCCAAAGGAAGGGACATTTGATGTAGCATTGTGCGAGGAAATGGAAACTCTAATAAAAAATCATAAAACTAAAGTCAATAGTAAAAAGAGAGAAAAGATAGAAGCAAAAAGGGAAAAAGAGAAAGAAGTGTTAGCTTTGTTCAAAAAGGAAGGAGAAGACTCATTGAAAAATATAAAACAGGCAAGAAAAATACTAAAAGAGGCAGACAAAGAGACAAAGAAAAAAGAAGAGTTGTTTTCTAAACCACCCCCATATCTGCCCCCAGAGGGACAGTTCCCAATACTTAAGGGTACTGTAGAAGTGTCTGGAGAAATGCAAATGGAAGGACAAGTAGAATTGGAAGAAAAACAAAAAGGACCAGATGTAAGACCAAAGAGGCGACAGAATAAAAAGAGTGAGGGATATTTACCTTTAGATTGTTATAAACAGGCACGCATAGCATTAGAAATGATGAAAGCAAACTATGAAGGAAAAACAGGAAATGAGGAAACGTTAGAGCAGATGAGGAGAGAAGATAAGGAGATTGAAACACAGGCAGAGGCTATGGAAGCAGAAATAGGAAGGAAAATTAAAGAAACAGAAAAATTAATACAAGATGCAGATAAACTGGTGAGAGATAGAAGTAAAATATTAGAAAGCAAAGAGGAAGTGAGTGAAGGGGAGGAGTCATCATTTGATGAAGGAACATGGGAACAGGGAAGATAAAAAGGAAGACTTAGACCCCTGGCTGCACAACTCCCAATTTTAATTAAGGGTACACAGGGACAGTATGTCCCCTGGGCCTCACAGGACCTTGAGGGGCTGGTCACTCGCCTCCCAGACATCCATGAGGGGGCCTTAAAGCTGATTTAGAGGATCTTATGATAGACAGTACTCTTTTACAGTATGTAGATGATTTAATTATTTGTTCTACATCACTAGAACAATGCCACAGAGATTCTATTAAGGTCCTAACGAAATTAGCACAAGGAGGTCACAAAGTATCCAAGACCAAAATACAATATTGCCAGCCGCAAGTTGAATACTTAGGACGATTGATTGCATTTGGCACACGAGCTATAGCTCCAGCTCAGCTGGAAGGCACCACTGTAAAACACCACTGCCTCAAACAGTAGGACAGATGATGACTTTCCTAGGGATGACCGGCTTTAGTGCTGATTGGATAGAAGATTATGCAGCAAAAACAGCTCCATTAAGAGAAATCATGAAACATGCAGGACTGCAACATTTAGGTAATCCATTAAAATGGAACACAGATACATTACTAGCATTTGAGACTATAAAAAAAGAACTACAAAAGGCCCCTTCCCTCGGAAATCCTGAATACAATAAACAATTTCATCTGTATGTTGATGAAATTGCAACCAGAAGCCACCACAGTATTTTCAGGGCGTTTCTGTATTTGGTTGTGTAGCAAGTATTTGCAGCATGTTTCTGTATTTGGTTTATGTTGCGAGTATTTGCAGCGCGTTTCTGTATTTGGTTGTGTTGCAAGTATTTTCAGCGCATTTCTGTATTTGATTGTGTTGTGAATATTTACAGCGCGTTTCTGTATTTGGTTGTGTAGTGAGTATTTGCAGCACGTTTCTGAATTTTGTTGTGTTGCAAGTATTCGCAGCGCGTTTCTGTATTTGCTCACGTTGTGCACATTTGCAGTTTTCATATGTCATTCGCAATTTTTCAAAGAATGACATTGGCTTATAAAAGAAAAGGGTCGGAGTTTATGCTGGATCAATGTGCAGGACTGTCTCAGAGGTGCGTGTGTGTGTGTGTGTGTTTCACATGTCCAGAGATGATGAACAGAGCCACAGTCAGACTGAGAGAGAGCGACAGAGAGGACAAGCTCTTAATTGTCTGACTAATTGCAAACTCTGACTCAGTCTCTCAGTAAATGTGTCGAGTCGAGCCCAGACATGAAGATGAATGCGAGGAAGAATCTAACAAACTCATTACCGTCACACTCTGTGCCAACAAGATCTGTCAAAAATCATTGTACTTTATGTTGTCCAACAGAACAACATTTCAGCACAGAAACAAACAGCAAATTGCTTATCTGGTTCCACAATGTGGCTTTAACAGCAGAAGCAAGTGACAAAAATGGAAAATATATGATACGGCACTTGAGCAAAACACTCAAACTTCAGATTCTTCACAAATAGAGCGGGCCAGTGTCTTTGTCAATAATTCAGATGCTCTGATGGGCGGATCACCTCCCTTTGCGTGCAGCAAAAAATAGCCAGGAAAACACAGCGTCTCTACTGACAGCAAAGTCAGATGGAAGCACATTACATTGAAGTCTGACTTTATCAGAGTGGACAGTGTTTTTTAATTTAAAGTCAACATGAAATACAACACAATTTACTTGTATAATGTGATACATTTATGAGAAGAACAGGATAAGTTAAAAACAAATTAGGACAGGACTACTTGATTTATTAATTGTGAATTAATTTGATGATGAAAAGATGGATCAATGTTATATATATATATATATATATATATATATACATACAATAAAAAAAACTTAACATTTCATTACTCTAAAAATGTCATGTTATAAAACCATTAAAATTAATAACAGATTTGATTTAAATGATGATCACTACATAAATAAATAAACTTGTTTTTTTTAATGTAATCAAAAATTTCATTAGGTTTTTTTTGAAGAGTCACACCACATGATATTTTAAAGCATCTACTTTGCCTTAAAAAAATTCAAATTATATCATATTTTTAGATTTTTTTTTCCTTCATGTTGGTCGTACCACATGACTTTGCAGTCAATCTGCAAACATTGATATGCAGTGGTACAGTTTTAATAAATACATTTTTTTAAGAAATAATAATGAAAATTATGCCAAACTTAATATGTTTTTCTTTTCAAGAATTTATTTATTTTAATTAAGCTTTTATCCACATTATAATATCAGGACAATTGTATCATCCTGACATTTTTGGCTGTATGCCCTCTAAAAATAAATAAATAACATACCATAAAAAGTGTATTAAGTAATTTTAAGATGTTTTGGGATAAATGAACAGATACAGACTGGTGACATCGAAACAAAAAAGAAAGATTTTGACAAAAAATAATGTGAAGCAAATATTTACTTTTTTTTTTTTTTTTGAACAATGCATGCCACTAAATTAAAATCACAAACATACATTTTTATTTCACTGTGACTTTAAATGGAATGCATGTAGTTAGAAAATACTGAGTGACAGCTTAATACGGGCTGAATTTGCAGCCCTGTTATATATGTGAGATATGTGATTTTGGGGTCTCTTTGATATTCTGGACTCTAGATATGGCTCAGATCCCTCTTTCAATGCAAGTCTATGTGTTTTTGTCTGTTTTATTATCCATTTAAGACATCAGGGCTCAGAAAATATATAAATTTGGCAGAAATGAACAGTGGGACCAGTGAAGTCCTGATTCACTAACAAATGACTCTTATGAAATAGTTATTTTTAGTGAATCAAAAACATGCAGCGTAGCCAGAGACTCTTGTATGTCAGTTCCTTTTAGTATATAAATGTACAAAATGCAGTGTAGGCTGACTCATGAATGACTCTTATAAGCTGGTTCTTTAAATGAACAGTTCAAAAATGACCAAAATATACAGTGCATACAGTAAATTAATGACAATGCATCAATCAAATGAAATCATCTGAATTTCATAAGATCTGAGATACCCATCATTACAAGTCATAAACTGAGATACCCATCATTACAAGTCATAAACTGAAGTGGCAGGATTTCCAGGCGCAAATGACACAGCACTTTTGTGGAAATGCCAGACTCCTCACTAAAAACCCTCGGATATGTCAGCCTCTCCATCTCTCTGCTGTTAAAGGGCAGAAACAGATCTGCTGTATCAAGGGGTGAGTCACATCCAGTGGAATCCACCTCTATATCCTCCCTCCGGTCTTTGCCTTTCCACAGGCATTAAGGACACCTGGTCTTCCCACACACCATTTGTCCTCCAATTACATCATTATCCAATCACATAAGCAGAACTAATCTAATGGAAAGCCCATCAGAGACTTCATGATTTAGATCTCATGTTCGTCAGCCATTTGATGAAAGTGTATACCTTTCCCACAAAAGTACTTTGAGAGACGATCAAGCTTCTAAGAAGATGAGAACACAGAGGAAATTATTGCATGCAGAACAAAAAGGTTGCCAGGTATTCCCAGAAATGGAAAGCCGCTCATCTTCCTGAATCCTGTTGGCCTTCAAGAAGAGTTCTCAGAAGGTTTCAAAGGAACATTCAGACAATGACCTCTTAATTTACCATAAAATCCTTTATATTTTGCTCGTTCCTCTGATATATTCAAAAGACATGTATTATTAAAGCTTTTTATCTACACTGAACAAAATTATAAACGCAACACTTTTTGTGAACAACATTTCAGGGAAATAGGCCTTTTGTGTACATAGAAAAAGTCTTAGATCTTTGAGTTCAGCTCATGAAAAATGGGGGCAAAAACAAAAGTGTTGCATTTATAATTTTGTTCAGTATATTTTACCACAATGTAGAAAAGTATCACTTTTCTTAATTGCTATTTTTACACATACTGTACAACTCTGGAGCCCCTGGGACTCTAAATGTAAAGAATATATCTGAATATTATAAATGTAATTTAATATTTTTAGACAATTTCAACAGAATAGGCATGCACTTATATTTAATTTTTCGTGCGTGCACATGGTTGCCAGATTGCTTAAAATAACCAAAACACACGGGGCAGAAAATGTATGAATTCAACAGCGAAGCTCTGATTCGAGGATTAGAACTCTTGATATCTGGCAACCGCACTCATGAAAGCTCGCGTAGTAGAGGCGTGTAGTCCAGTCTGCAATAACATTTTGTCTCCTTTTTTGACGAAAATAAAAAGAGGTTTTTGGTATAGTTTTTATCTTTTTGAGTACATTTTAGTCTCGTCTTATTTCGTCAATGGAATTGCATGTTGATATAGTCTTAGTTATCGTTTATTGACCTTATTGTCGTCACGTCTTCGTCTCGTCTTAGTCATGGGAAAAAAGCTCGTCAACGAACATTTTTCGTCATAGACTTTGTTAACGAAATTAACACTAGTGTTTGCAAACCAAATGTTATTGCACTTTTGTTCATATAGCAGTACTTTTAAATGAAAAAAGTGCACAATACACTACTTTTGAATGCATTATTGAATTTTGTGCATAACAATGTGATCAATCATGATTAATCGCAGACAATCGTGCAATTAATTGTTGCCCAGCACTAATATACATTATATAATATATATATATATAATCAGGGGCGTTACCTCCGAGGAGACAAATGAGGCAGTGCCTCCTCAAAAAATTGGATGAGAAAAAAATTTGTAGTACAAAAATAAAACAATGCAAATATTATAAAATATTTAAAGAAGTGTATAAATCACTTGTTTTTCTAAAGAAACACTGTACAACAGCGACACCAGCAGGTAAAATTACAGCGGGACTCGACGTCTCTATCGCTTCCCTTGAGCCCATTGAGTTTTAACAGACCCCCTAAAGCGTGCCGTGAGTTTGGTGGGGGGTAATTGAGAATGAATGGGGGAAAATCACATGAGAGGAGGCAATGGATATGACTGGTTATGATCGGCTGTGATTGATTCATGCGATAAATATTTACAGAGCTTTGATGACTGATGATCCAAAAAAAAATTCAAAAATAGTTCAAAGTTAACTATTAAAAAGAAAAGCTGAACACAAATTCACAAAATATATTGTTTCAATTCTTACTGCCTTGAGTTATTATTTTGGAATAAATGTAAAAGGGTTGAAAACTTGATGAAATGTATATATTATTACTATATTATTATTTGGCTTTAATAAATAGAATATTGATTACATTGTTAATTTAAAATATAAAATTGATTTTTTTTAATTATTACTACACAAAATTCCATTTAATATCCATTTAAGATGATATATTCATTTTACATGGATTTTAAATGGAGTTTTGTGTAGTGATAATGTATAGCATTAAAAATGTATATTCATTTTCAGATTTGTAAAAGGTTACATTTAACAGTTTTATAAAATTATAAATCAGAAACAAATGAGTATTTATGAACAAATGATTCTTATGAATTGTTTTTTTAATCAAAAACATACAACACTACCAGAGTAGTCTGATTCACTAACAAATTACTCTTATGAGCCGGTTCTTTTAGTAAATCAAAAACATTCAAGACAAGCAAACCAGAGTATTCTGATTCACTAAAAAATGACTCTTATGAGCCGGTTCTTTTTAGTGAGTCAGATATATACAGTGGAACAAGTGTAGTCTTGATTCACTAACTAATGACTCTTAAAACACTTTTTTAGTGAATCAGAAACAAATGACTTATGAGCCTGTTCTTTTTGTGAATCAAAAACATGCGTCACAACCAGTGTAGACTGATTCACAAACAAATGACTCAAAATAAAAACACATGCTGCGTCGCCAATTCACATACTATCCGTCTTTAATAATATTAGAAATTAGAATTAGTACGTCCCAAATCGTAGTATGTTGAAATGAGTATGCCAGAGCTTCCCGGATGGTTTACTGCTTCCAGTAGAAATTTGAAGTGCAGATCCGTGCACACTCTAACGGCTAATATTGCCCACAACACATTGCGTAGTGGATTAAAAATTTCAAACATGGAGTATATGTGAGACCGACGGACTGATAGAGAAATGGGTTTGAGAGATAAATAATCAATATCTAACCTGTCGAAAAAATATTTATTTAATGTTATCCGCGTTTGATTACATCTGCAGCAACACTGTGAACTTTATAATGATAAATTTGGTCATTAACCTTTAAATGCATCATTATGCAAACATACGAGTAGAGTTCTCGGCATGATAGACCCGCAACTGGCAAATCAACGTTCCTCTTCATTTCTCTCCAATACGGTAGGAAATGAAATTAAATGAAATATGGACAATGTTAACTTCGACAAGATGATTGACAGGGCAGTTTAAATGGTGACAGGATGTACGTAACTAAGCAACAGAGCGTCCGTTAAAGACGCAGTTATGACAAAGTAACATGTCCCAAAGCTTGCCTACTATTCTGCTGCATACTCAAAAGTATGTATTTTTTCTTCACAAAAAGAGTACATACTTTTAGGGCATAGTATAAGTAGGCGAATTGGAATGCAGCAATACAGCACAAACTGAGTAGTCTGATTCACAAACAAATGACTCTTATGAACGTTCTTTTTGTGAATCAAAAACATACAGCACAACCAGTATGGACTGATTCACAAACAAATGACATTATAAGACATTCTTTTAATGAACAGTTCAAAGCTGAGTTACTGCTTAAATGCCTCTCAGAAACAAATGTAAGTTTCTCCATGTTGTAATAACCGAAGTTGTGGTATGAACATAGATAAAGTAATTTTCTCAGCAAAGAAAGATGTTTCAGTAAACACGTCTTGATTCACAAGCAGGTTGGAGTTCTTCAGCATAAAAGCAGGTACTCAGCTCAACTCAATATAACCAGGCGAGTGCACTCTGAATGGATGCCAGCGGAGAAGTCTGTCTTTTCTTGTGTTAGCTAGATAAGCTCTTAGATAAGATACCTTATCTAATCAATGCTTTGTAAGGGTGGAAAAGACTCATGTCTGCTTCTACAGGATGAACTATCCTGCTTAAAAAGCGAAGTGCTTAACTTCCGATCAATACCCATCATTCCCCTTCACTTTCTCTATTCCTCAAACTCAATAACGGCACTGATTTATGATCAAGGTAATCATGATAAATGGCATTACAAAAAGTCTTAACAATGCCTATACATTTGTCTTTTTTCACTGCCATTGCTTGATTCAATCGCTGCACTTTAGGACAGGATTGTATTATTAAAATTATAACTCTGTTACAAAAACTACTTAGCTTTTATGTCTAGACAAGACATGAAGTTTTGTCTAAAGAGTATAATTATTATTCTATGATTCTAAGATAGCTACATTGTAAGGCAGTATTGCATTTGCAGAAAATGCAGTCCCAGAATGCCCTACACTGAGCTTGGTATAAAAAATGTATACATTTAAAGTATTGGAATCAATTGTGGTTTGAGTTTATTGAGCACTTTGTAAGCAAAACACTATTGTGAATGTGAGAATCTGGTTCTAAGCTTAGCAACATGCTAAAAAGAAAGGCAACTGGAATCAGCTGTGGTTTGGGTTTACCATGCACTTCATAAACAAAACACCAGATTGTTAGCTTAGCAATATGCTAAAGCCAACTTAACTGCAATCAGTCGTGGTTTGCGTTTATCATGCACTTTGCAAACAAACCATCTGGTTACTAGCTTAGCTGCATTCTAAAGCCAAACTCAACCGGAATAAACCATAGGACAAGCTTCGCAAGCAAAACACTATTGTCAATGTGAGTATATGGATGTTAGCTTAGCAACATGCTAATGTCAAACTCATATAGAATCAAATGTGGGATGAGTTTACAGTGCACTTCGTAAGCAAAACATCTGGTTGTTAGCTTAGCAACAGGCTAAAGCCAAACCCAACAGGAATTAATTTTATGACAAGGTTACCATGCACTTCTCAAGCAAAACACTTGTCAATGTGAGTATATGGTTGTTAGCTTAGCAACATGCTAAAGTCAAACTCCTATAGAATCAATTGTGGGATGAGTTTACAGTGCACTTCGTAAGCATCATAAACATCTGGTTGGTAGTTTCACAACATGTTAAAGCCAAAATCTAGACAAGTTACTTTGCACTTCATAAAACAAAACATCTGGTTGTTAGCTTAGCAACAGGCTAAAGCCAAACCCAATGGGAATCAATTGTAGGACAAGGTTGCCATGCACTTCGAAAGCAAAACACTAAATGTGAGTATACGGTTGTTAGCTTAGCAACATGCTAATGTCAAACTCAACTAGAATCAATTGTGGGACAAAGTTACTGTGTGCTTCGCGAGCAAAACACTTTTGTGCATGTGTGAGTTTTACTCACCCTTGTGTTGTTCCAATGCCGTATGCCCTTCTTTCTTTTTCGCACCACAAAATGAGATTTAAAAAAATGTTCTGTGAGAATACAGTGGGGTTTGGTGAAAAACAAACCAAAAATGAGTGTATTTACCAAAAATCCTTATCTTGGCCATTGGATTCTGTGCATGACTGCCTGTTCATTAGCACAGCAGTTCACTCCAACTCGCCCAGGAAAGCACACAAGAATCAAGATGAATAAAAACACAACGTGAAATACAGTGCCTACTTTCTTCACTGAGTTGAATATCTCCAGACCGAAACTCCAGTTGTCAGTTGACAGATGAATGTGATAACTTGTTGTGAAAAGCACAACAGATATATTTACCTCAGAGATGAGAGCACACAGATGGAATTTTGTTGCTTTTATTAATCTTGATTTGTCAAAACAGTGCACTCAATGTGCTTTTTCAGGCAACTCAGAGTGAACTGTGGTGCTAACAAAGTCTTGTGAATGCACAGTTGTGTACAGAAGACCAATTCAATTCTGGTTTGTTTGTTACCATATACCCCCAGAACACTTATAATATACAGCACATTGCATGGGACCATTCTGTGATCTTTTTGCAACTTTTTTTTTTTAAGTTTGGTCGCTAACCACCCTGCTGAAAAAAAAAACAATAGAAACCATCACATAATTGTTTTTACTGGTTATAATGGGAATTGTACTGGTTTTAATGGAAACTGTAATGTCTCTGTGGGTTTCTAATGGTAATTTGTCACCTTTTATTGGTGGCTTGTTAAAACCACTAAATCCTAATGGAATATGTATCAAAACATAATGGTTAATAGTTGATGGTTTGTAATGTTTGTAGTGGTATTTTTAGTGGAAACCATTAGAATTTCTGTGATGGTTTCAATTTTTTTGTTTATTTTTTTTTTCAGCAGGGACCATCATATGGATGAGCATGAGCAGGACATTTTTTTAAATTCAGGTCTGAAACAGACTGAAGTGCATATGGCATTGGAAAAACACCAGCGTGAGTAAATGATGACTGACTTTTTATTTCTGGGTGAAATCCCAGAAACGAACCCTTTAAAACCTCAAGTGTTAGCTTAGCAACATGCTAACGGCAAACTCTACTGGAATTCATTGAAGGTCTAGACTAAGGTGAAGAGCAATTTCAGTTCACTAATGAGGTTCCATTTCAATTAGAATGCTCTTTTAGATATAGGCTCCCTATGTAGGCAGTAGACAGCATGGCCCCTGTTAGCACACGTACATCATGGAGACGTCTATTTGACGTCTACATTTACATCATCAAGATGTATTTTTTAGTGTTTGCTCATCTGCAATACGTCTATAGGACATTTCCTATCAGATGTCAAATAGACGTTTAGAAGATGTCTTTAAGATGTTTATGATTTAGAATGTGTGTAAAACTGACGTCTTAAAGACGTCTATCAGATGTTTGTACGCAGCAGATGCTTTCCAGATGAAGCGATCTTTAACAGACATCTTGCAGACATACCTGTGCTATCTGGGGCAGCTCACTAGGTGAGCTTTTGAAATTCAGAATTCAAGGGCAAGATTTTGAAGGTTTCCTTCTCTTTTATCTTCTCGCAACTTCTTTGCAGCTTCATAAAGAGCCATCTGCACTTAAGGGCAAAACAAGCTAAAATTAGTCATTGGCAGAAGTTGGATGAAGTTTTGAATGTGTTTTTATATGGATGGTAAATGCACATCATTGAAGAAGTAGTTCCTCAGGAAGTTCTGAATGAAGATGAAACTATGAAAAACATCAGCGTATTGTTGTGATTCTTTTTGGATGGCAGTGAAAATATGGACAAAACAATGCAGTTAATATTATTATACCGGCTGATATTCATCATATAAACTGGGTTGTTCTTTGATATCTAATCTGAGGCTAATTATGGATCTCCTTGATTAAAATAAAGTAATTAAGACATTATTAGCACCCACCAGTAGTGAATAAGCCTTGTAATTCATAGCACACATCACAAGAGATGAACAAAGAATCCCTGGTCTTATGGCAAACATTAGCAGCGAGTTTATTATAATAAAAGCTTTAATGTTGGCAAATTTGCTTTTAATCATCACAAAATCAGTTTAGTGCTTTGGTCTGTTTTCTTGCCCCCTCTGTAGACTTTCCTAAACATCTCCATTCAGTGGTTGTCATTAAAAAACCCCATCAGATGGTGCAGAAAGAGGGTTAAATGCTGTGTTTCTATTCAGGTCTGGGATCATAGCATCATTCCTGAGGGGGCACGTCCTCCATCCAGCCCCACGTCAAGGGCAGTAATAGGTGAAACACTTAGACGCAGTACACTGGATGAATAATGCAGAAAAATCAAATGCTCTTTAGTGACTCACAGTCAACGGTCAAGAGCAGGTGAGGTGTGCTGTGTGTCAGAGAAAACGGCTTTCAAATTTTGTTCAGTGTTTTTAATGTGATAAACCCATAATACAGATCTACTGCTTTTCTGTTACACCGCTTAATAAATGTGGGATGAAATTAATTATTCAAGATTTATTTGTGCTCATTTCTATCTGATTAGAATGCACATTCAACTTTGATTTGAATAGCTCAATTGAGTTATGTAGATATTGTCTGGGGTTTTTTTTTTTTTTGGAATATAAAAATATAATCAAAAAGTGTAGCTTAACTGTCCAAACACTTTTAAGGTCAATATACACAAATACTGACAAGTTTGGCAATGCAGTTCTGGTTGCAGATCATGTGACAAACAATATTATATATGTACAATTTGCATATATTTAATTTTCATAAACATTTTTTATGCTTTTGAAATCATTATGTGCACCAAGGCTGCATTTATTGGATCAAACATACAGTAAAAACAGTAATATTGGAAAATATTACAATTCAAAATAACTGCTATATATTTTAATATATTGTAAAATGTAATTTATTCCTTGTGATTAAAGCTGAATTTTCAGCATCATTACTCCAGTCTTCAGTGTCACATGATCCTTCAGAAATCAGTCTAATATGCTGATTATTATTATCAATGCTGAAAACTACATTAACAATGCTTAATATTTTTGTGCAAAATTTATTTTATTTTATTTTATTTTATTGTTTTATTTATTTTTTTTACTTTTCAGGATTCTTTCATGAAATGAATTGCAAGTAATTGCAAAAAAAAAAAAACATTTATTTGAAACAGAAATCTGTTGTAACACTACACACATCTTTATTGTCACTTTTGATCAAATTAACACATCCTTGCTGAATAAAATTCATTTTTATTTACCGCAAACTTTTGAATACTAGTGTACATAAATAAGACATATACATTATCCATATAGTCACAGAGGCATAAAATACCGTAAGTACCAACAAGGTGGAATTATACAAGATTGTCAAATTACACACATCCTAAATCTGGCACCCCAGATGTCTATTATCCTGTACTTTCACAAATGGAAATGGAATTCCTAAATATAAAGGCTTAAATCATCTAGGCAGAGCATTATCTACTGGAGTACAAATCTAAAAAGGTGCCTCGTGGTTACTATAACGCAGGTTCATGAAATGAGGTCGGATTAGTTTATGCATTATTAAATACACTCAAGATAAAGGCCAGGCTATGGATCACTTTACAGCCACACATATGGAAACTAACCCACTGCTAATTCCAGCAGATCCATTTGAAGCCATTATTAATGGAGCATTAGTGCAGAGTGCTGAATTAAAATGGGTTGCTGGCTGAAACAGGCTTTTTATGGAAAGACTAGAAATACAATATTCTAATCGACCATTCGTACACTGCTTATTTGAACCAGAAAAGGTGTTTCTATCTTTGAAGTGACACTGCTCTTTCTTCGATGTGATATTTAAATCACAGCAGTCATACGGCTGTAAATGATGCAAGCTCTTTGAGCGGAGCTGAGAAAGGCGATCATTAAATGCCCGATCAGATAAAGGCCTGCAATTTCCTCCAATTACCAACCCAATCAACACCATCAGGGGTAAAATAACTGCATCAATAGACATGAGTGTGGGCGGTTTGTTTACAAAGAAAGAATTGAGGCTCTTGATTGGACAATAAAACAGAAAGTGAAACACACAAACATACACAGCACGCACATTTCTGTATTAATGACCTAAATTTGCTCAATACAACCAAAGTTTGCAATGCAATTTCCTACAATGCAATAAATTCCCCTAAGATGTGACTGTGTGTATACAATATGTACTTACTGCACAGACTTGGACGCCTGAGATCTGAACTTGGTAAACTCTCCTGGTGCGGTCCATTCAGATCCCAGCTGAAACACAGAACAAACCACAGGATTCCTTGATCGTTAATGCTGTAATTTAATCATTGTGTAATTGGGCTTACATCAAATTACCTGCTAAAAGAGATTTTATTTACTTAAAGGAATAGTTCACCCCAAAATGAAAATTTGCTGAAAATTTACTGACCCTCAGGCCATCCAAGATGTAAATGAGTTTGTTTCTTCATGAGAACAGATTTGGAGAAATTTAGCATTATTTGCTCACCAGTGGATCCTCTGCAGTGAATGGGTGCCGTCAGAAAGAGACTCCAAACAGCTGATAAAAACATCACAATAATCCACAAGTAATCCACACCACTCCAGACCACCAACTAATGTCTTGAGAAGACAATAGCTGTGTGCTTGTAAGAAACAAATCCATCATCAAGACTTTTTTTTAACTTAAAACTGTTGCTTCCAGTTAAATTATGAGTCCTCTATCCATAATATTGTTTTCGCCATAGAAAAAGTCGCCTTATCTGAATCAGGAGAGACAAATGCACAGATCAAGCTCCGTTTACAAGAGAAAACAGTTCTGAACAAATATGTGGGTGGATTTTAATGTGAGGGCAACAGGAGATGGACTTTTACACTGGAGGAAGCATTATTATGGATTGTGGATTTCATACTTTGGCCAAAGTGACGGTTTAAAGTTAAAACATCTTAATGGTGGATTCGTTTCTTACAAACACACAACTTTTCACTTCACATGAGGTTAACTGATGGTCTGGAGTGGTGTGGATTACTTGTGGATTATTGTGATGTTTTTATCAGCTGTTTGGACTCACATTCTGACGGCACCCATTCACTGCAGAGGATCCATTGGTGAGAAAGTGATGGAATATTTTCATTTTTGGGAGGAACTATTCCTTTAAAGGAGGAATTTTTTGTGCCAAAATGTTTTAACTGTAATTTTAAAACAAAGAACTTGTGTGTGTGTGTGTGTGTGTGTGTGTGTGTGTGTGTGCACTGTGCCGTTAAAGACTTTTGAGTGGAACACCCTTTTCGCATTCAAAATAAGGAACATTCATTTTCTATGTTAACTCATGAGCAACATAGCTGTTATCTGGTCAGGTTTTGTTGTTAACTGCCCCAAACTCTCTTAAAAAAATTTTAGTTTAAAACTTTAGTCTCTAACAATGGGATTCTTCAGAAACACATCATATGCACAGCAGCATGTGCAAATGAGAACACAAAAATTGTATTTGTTGCACTTTCCATTCACCTCTACAGAAGTTTATCAATGACGATTTCAGCTTCTGAAAACCCCAGAAATGTGAAGAAGGGAAAAAAAATTCAAGGTAAAAATTCTTATAAATATAATTAATTAATAGTTCATTAATATCATTAGGTTTTTGGGGAGTCACACCACATTTACAGTCTGAATTAACCTTGCCTTGACATTAAAGCATCAAATTATCTCAGTTTTTCGTACAATGAAGCCTTTCATCTCAAAATATCAAGGACAAATTGACTCCTCATAATGTGAGCCCTTTAAAACATTCAGAAGAGTCTGTGTCTCCCTCCTATAACCCTTAATAATTACTCTTCTTACAATCAAATCTTTTTTCTATATACAATCCAAAACATCCGTTTCTTGACCCGCAGGGCGAGCGCAGTGATTTCCCCACCAACCCTCGGTAACTAACACAGTGATACAGAATGAAATCTTCTGCGCTCAATCCCAGCATGCCTCCTTTTAATTGTCATGTGTGGCATCTCTCTCACTCTCAATGCTTCTCTTCAAATCACACATCGATGTAATGAATCATAATGCCTCCTGGATCATCCACGATCCCCACTGCCCTCAAAGACGCCTTTTATTCATCATGCACACACACACACACACACTGACCAACAAAGTCCCGCAGAGCTCCAGATTCCCCACACTTGCCCCTCTTTTCACCAAAAGCAGTGTGTTTACTGTCGCACACACCTTGCGCGGCTGTCAGGATCAACACACACGTGTGACTCAGCCAATGCTAATCACCTCCGCTGCCAAACACAACTCGCCTCTCGCGGGGATTAGAGGACAAAGATGTGTGTGTGTGTGTTGTGTGTGTGTGTGTGTGTGTGTGTGTCTGTGTGTGTGTGCATCTGCCACCAGAGGTGAAAGCTACAGTACATTTCCACTTGAAGGTGACTACAGGAAAATGTGAGGGTAAGAGAAAACATTGGGTGGAAACTTCTTGTTATCATCAATGTGTTTAAGTTCAATAAAAATCAAAGACAAAAAGACAATTTAAGGTACTTTTAAAAGAGTACTTATTACGGAAATAATACATTTTTAAAGAATATACTTAAGTGTGAACTGAAAGGAATGTTTTCAGACACATAACTGCATGTTTTTTTTACAATGAAATGAAAATGTATACAGTTTAAATTTATATTAAATGCAATTAGCTGAGCATAATAGTGATTTTTTTTTTTTTACCCACTTAAGTAGGACTTAAGTATATCTTTAGCTCCCGGTTTCACAGACAAGGCTTAAGCTAGTCTCAGACTAAAATGCATGTTTGAGCTGTCTCAACAGAAAATATCTTGCTCTGACATATCTTAAAATATGTCAGTGTCATTGTTCTGCATCAAGATGCACACCTGTAATGTTTTCTTCTATGGCATTTTTGTAAAAGTTGCTTAAATATCTTAATTTAACTAAGGCCTAGTCCTGGCTTAAGCTAAGCCCCGTTTGTGAAACCGGGCCTATGTGTAATTTCATAATTACTTCTAATATTGATTTTGAAATATGGTTAAAGTGTACTTCATTTAAATAAAATTTTTAATGATAACGTTGCAATTTAGTACATTTAAAATATATTAAATTTAAAGGTAGAGTATGCGATTTTGGAGAGGCTAGCAATAGCAAGCTAGCTTTGAAAGCATAAGATCCCACCCTCCCTGCATAATCACTCTCCAAAGCCACGCCTCCTCCAAAACACATGACCGCACACAGGCAGACCAGCGGCTAACCAGCGACACGATGTAGCGCTGTCAGCTTACCTCATGTCTCATTCACCAGTGAGAAAACTTTACAGTACAAAGTGCATAATATTACAATAATAACCCTTCCATTCTTGCTTGGTCTGCAATAGCCATTGACAGGCATGTAGGACAGCCTATCATAATCTTCGGACCGAGGAATATGATTAGACGAACATTTTATGGTCCTACGCCTTCCACAGGCAATATAAACACATTTAGACCACTTAAGTTAGTGATTGCTATTGGGATGTGAAGAGACTTTCAACCATCTTAACAAATGTTTTCGAACCAAATCACTTACCCTGCCTTTAAATGCCTTAGTAAATAATACACTACTGTTCAAATTATATTCAACTACTTTTCATGTGGTTTAGTATGTTAACACGTCAAAATAAGTGTGCTTCTTTAAAGCACAACAAAATATTATTAAAACAGTGATTTAAGATGTACTTTACAGTAAAACATTTAATTTGACATTATCACATGCTCTTTTAAAAACTGTACTTAAGTATGTTAAGAAACAGTCAAACAGTGAACTCTATAAGTACACTCGTGTTTTTTTTCATTAAAATGATCTGTAAGTATAGTTTCTTAAAAACAGACTTTTAAGATCTAAAGTGCACATTCAATTCAATTAAGTGCACGTCTTTTCACAAATGTTGTTTTGCAAATGAAAAGATGCATCAAAGGAGACATAAGAACATTAAAATTAAGATAGACACACATGGTTATTCCACTCTAGTACCGTTTCCCTCCAAAACAGTGGGAGAGATACCCATAATGTTTTACAGCTAGAAAGATTTCTATTTACACAGATGACTCATTTTTCTGCATGAGCTCCATAGGACATCCACCCGCTAAAGGGGAAAATGTGAATGGTGTTTATGGTAATTTGGCTACAGGGCGTTGTTGTGTAGTTTATAATCGGGCATTCTGGGTGTTTTTACGTGGTTCCTTGCTGGTCTGAGTCAAAGGAGCCCACTCAAAGTCTCCAGATATGGATGGAGTCATCCTTTCAGTATATGTCTATTGATTTTGTTTAGCTTGTTTTATTGTCACCAAGCAAAACTCTTAAAGGAATAGTTCACCCAAAAAAATAACTATTCTAAAACTATATGATGATCTTTCTTCTGCAGAACACAAAAGAAGATTCTGAAGAATGTTTGGACTCCATTGACTTTCACTGTAGAGACAAAAACAACGCGAATGCTGGTGTTTGTTGTCTTAATAGTTAATGTTATAACCATGACTTGAAGATTTGGTCACAAACTATCAGCGCAGCGGAAGCTACTGTGACTGTAGATTCAACTAAAGCGAAACAAAACAGTTAGCTATAGCACACACTACTAAAAAAAAAAGTAGTGAAATACTTGAGCTATAGTTGCAAAAATGAAAATGTTCCCCTACGCCATGTTTACTATATTCAAATGTGGCACATCAAGCAGCAATCAATCACAAGACAAGTAAGAACAAATGTTGCTGTTGTCGTTAACTTATTGTGAATTGATCGTAAAGATCTAGAGTTTTACACTGTGTCCTAATCAGGCATGATGTGATACAACTGTAGCGACAAGCAATCTGTCGGTTCACACCAGGCGCAACAAAATCACAGCCAATCAGAAGAGAGTGTGGGCGGAACTCTTTTTACAAGAGCACTGCTGTCTCACACTTGGAATGAAAAGGTTGAGACATAATGTAATAAAATTAAACGATTTTAACATTATTCAAAATCCATATTCAGTGACTGATACAATCTTCGTCATAGAATAGACTTTAAATGTTTTTACATTTTGAACGTTCTTGTTTCCTTTAAGCAATTTTCCAAATTTGCTAATTTTCGCTTTCATTATGGCTGTTAAAGTCACGCAAAATGATACTGAATCAATTGTTCCAAAAACAGAATCAACTGTTGCTTGCTGCATTTCATCATTGCGACTAGTTCCCTCGCTAAGGCATGTCCTAATCAGACATGCCGTGACACACAATTAATGCATCTTTTTCATGTTAATACATGTTTTCGATGTTAAGAGGACAAATGCTTGTGAAAATGTTTGTACATTCAAATATGGCACATCAAGCAACAATCAATCACAAGGCAGGCGAGAACCAATGCTGTTGTTGTTGTTGACTTGCCATCAGTGTTGGGGGTAACACATTACAAGTAACACAAGTTACGTAATCAGATTACTTTTTTCAAGTAACTAGTAAAGTAATGCATTGCTTTTAAATTTACAACGAAATATGCGAGTTTCTTTTTCAAATAAGTAACTCAGGTTACTTTGTTTTCCCATTTATTCACTGACAGCTCTCCTGTCCCTGTGCTGAGAGTGACGTGCAGAGGAAGAGGAACTTCCTTCCTAAAACATATAACTTTTGGGTGACGAAAAGTAATGCAAAAGTAACATAATGCGTTACTTTCCATAAAAAGTAACAAAGTAACATAATTAGTTACTTTTTTTATAGAGTTACGCAATACTGTAAAGCATTGCTTTCAAAAGTAACTTTCCCCAACACTGCTTCCCATGGTGCATTATATTAAATTGTTTGTGAAGATGTAGAGTTTTACCATGTTTCCTAACCAGACACAATGCATTATGACTCTAGAAATGCAATTTGTCTGTCTGTTCCAAAAATAGACTCAACTGTTGCTTTTTGCCTTTCGCCATCATGGCTGGTTCGAAAAATCTTGAGACGTGTCCTAACCAGAAATGCCACGACACGAAATAAATGTATCTTTTCCATGTTAAGAGGAAAAAAACCTGTGGAAAAGGTACCGTTAATCCATGTCGCAGCCTGACACGGATTAGCAAAGTGGATTTTTAGCTAATCATTTAAATATCAGTCACTTTTTCATTTAGCTTCAGAAGACTTGGAATATAGTGATAGTGGCACTTTTGGGGTACCATTTCTGTCATTTCTGGAGATTGACAGCGCCTCTGCGTCATTTCATTGCAAGATATGTATCATCCTGGACAAGGTACATTGTTTGTACCATGAATGAAAAGAAAGTCATACAGGATTGAAAGAATATAGTGTAAATGATGACAAATTTTCATTTTTGAGTGAACTACTCTGTAACACAATTTGTCCGGACAATGGAAGTGCACCGGATAACCTGACAGCTGTATTTTTCATCTTTCAGAGGCTCCTCTCTCCTTTATGGTACTCTGTCTATTTTTGAGTCATGTGAACTTTCCCCAAACACAGAATTACACTGAAGAAACTCATTTCGTCTATCTGTGACCCTGGAGTCTTGAACAAATGGAAAGGAGGGCAGACAGAGAAAATACGGGAGCAATGGAGTCACAACGCTATTATACTGAAGCGAGATATTGCTCTGTCTTCTTTGTGTCTTTCTTCCATCTCAGCTCTTTTGTTCCCACTTCATTCTCTATTTGTCAAGTAGTCGCCTCAAAAATTGAAATACATCTTTGCTAAATGAACCTTCAGATGAATCTCGAAACTTTTGAGTGTCTATATTTACGCGCTTATGAAACAATGAGTTTCTCTGTTTCTCCAGCTTGGATGGATTTCCCCATCTACAGGTGACTGGAAAAGGTCTGTCGCTTCCGTAAGGAGTCGCTCGGAATTCCAGACAGGCTGTGATTCTTTTCTTAGACAAAGAGACGCCTCAGAGCCTCGGCGTTTCAATCGATCACACATCTCTGTGACAGGGTATCGAGTCCTCGGCTGGCGTGCGTGAGCTCCAAGTCCCGTTTGAGGCAGAAGTAATCGATACGCCAGTAAAACGCACCTTCCCTGTACACTCTCACAGGCTTCTGGATGAGGCG
Source organism: Sinocyclocheilus anshuiensis (assembly GCF_001515605.1). NCBI lineage: Eukaryota > Metazoa > Chordata > Actinopteri > Cypriniformes > Cyprinidae > Sinocyclocheilus > Sinocyclocheilus anshuiensis. Next base: position 635,841 of record NW_015540882.1, on the reverse strand, counting down.
CTAATTCTGTTTTACAAAGCCAATGCTCCCTCACATCGTACAAATCTACACTTCTAAGTACTGAGACCTCTGGGGAATAAATCTAAATGAAATCCACCATGCAGTAGTAGCAAGGTCCTCTGTTTGAGGAAATAGCTGCCGCTGCCCACAGTGACTCTGGAATCTGCTATTCAATGACTAATGAAAGAAGTGTTGATTAATATTTATACTTTAAAACCTATACAATTTAATACAGGTTTTTGGGCAAGTAATCTACACTACAAAATACGCAATATATATTTATTTTCACATAAATAAAAAAAGTTTATTTAATTAAACATTTATTACTTTTATTTATTAAATGTATTTAATTTACATTAATAAAAACTATATAGACTTACTATAAACAATTATAATAAAAAATACTAAAAATGACAAACATTCAAAATCACTAAAATGTATAAATATATAAAAATAAAAACTTATTTCAACTAAATTATTAACAAATCTGTAACAGTATGTTAATGATACTAAAATAACACCGATATGCTATAATTTTGTTTACAAATAAAAAAAATACAAATTATTCCAGTAATTAAATATCAAGATGATAAATATTTATTTTAGTATTATAAATATGTTATATATTTCATTAATATAATTAATACAATTTAAAATATTATATAAATTTTTCATATACATAAAGCTAGGCCTGTTTCTAGGCATAGGCAAACTAAGCGGTCGCCTAGGGCGCCACCAGCAGGAGGGGGCACCAATGAGCGCACTTACTGGCACTACATTTTAGCAGGGTTGTGATAAAGAGTGGCACGGTCACCCTGAAATATGATTGCCGCCCCCACTGGATCCTTCAACATCACTGGGCTAGAGTACTGCCAATCTGACGATGCCTGTATGCCATTGGATCAGAGCGCTGTCAATTGCTGCCAGATTGTTGCATGCATTTGGAGCACTCAACAATGCCATTAGATCAATGGGCTCTGTCAGTGCTTTGGCATGCAATAAAGCTAAGTTCAAAGGCCAGTTTAAAATATTGATACAGTAAAAAATGCACAAAATCAGTATTTTGTTATGGCAGTATTTGTGGCAGTCAAGAAATCATGTTGCGAAATTGGTCCAAAAGGTGTGCGTTTTTGTGCCAATGAATTGTTAAAGGATCAGTGTGTTGTGTAATATTCCCATATAAAACTTTAATGGCCATTTAAAAAAATATTGGTAAAGTAAAATTCGCTAATTCACAAGATCAATACATCCTTTATTAAACCGCTTTGTTGAATTTAACGCATCCTTATGGAAGTGTTGAAATGCTGAATTAATTAATTCACGTCTAACAGTGCTTAATGGGAGCAGCGTCATACACATAGAGGGCAGAGCGTCACATCATTTAAAGGGGAAGTTCACGAGTCAATGAGTAACAAAGGAATAAGTAGCTGGATTCTAATTACTTTTATGTGACTGATCAAGCTTTTATATATAGTTAGGGGTAACAAAGGGTTTTATAGGTTTGACTGAAATAATAATGTAAAAACTGACACTTTAAATCAATGTTTCAAACAACAACAAAACAACTAAACAAAAACAAATAAAGACAAAAAGTAATCCTTGATAATATCTAAAAATGTATCCAAATCCAAATGCAATAAAATTAATTTATGTGTAATGACAATTTCTTAGCAACTAGGGATTGCACAAACCTGTTGATATAGGGGTATACAGGCATCTAGTGGCTACATAATGGTATTACAGATGATAAATGGTGCAAAATGTATATCTTAACAGTCAATTTACAAATAATGCGTTCAGATTTTATACTATATTAGAATGCATTCAGGAGGGAGGGGGGCGCCATCAGAGATTTCGCCTATTTTGCGTCAAAATAGCTAGAAACAGCCCTTCATACATCTGCACATCTGTTAAAGTTATCGTTAAAAGATGGACAAACGCATCCAATCTTAAATCATTTACCTTTCCCACGTATGCCAGCAGACGGGCATTGAGAGGACTGTCATCTGAACTCAACCAGAACTCAGAGTTATCATCCGAAGAGACCGCAAACTGAAAATCACCTGGACAAATGAGAGCCGAGTGTGAGTGACTTTCTTATCCTGTATGTGAAGAAAATACTTTGATGCTCTGCTCTGTATCACATATGTACCCGACAAATATCAACAAGAAATGTGGCTTTTAATACTAAAGAACATTTACCATCTTTGTAAGGTAGAATGTATCCAAATATTCTCAGGCCATAGTTCTTCCTCAAATCTCAGTTTGACAGTTTAACAGCTGAGCTCAAGCCTCAATTACTAATTCGAAAACGTCAATTTAGAACTACCGTAGTAACGAAGGACGCGTAAGGTAGAATGTATCCAAATATTCTCAGGCCATAGTTCTTCCATTTTGGAGCCACAGCCAACTTCTTCACAGTACTTCTCATCTGAAGAGATAAAATGCATGATTATGAAATTAGTATGTGATGAGATGAGCAAAGACAGACACGGTAGGTGTGGTAAAATAAAGTACATTTATTTATTTATTTAATAACATGGCAGTCTCATAGCCTTTGAAAGGCAAATTTCAAAGCTAGTATTGTGTCCTTTTCACACTTTTAGCATAATTTGACAAAATTACAGTTTGATAGTGACAAATGACATTTTGTTTACCAATAATATTTACTTTGTTTTCTTCACACATCACATATTTTCAGCTCTTTGCTGACCCTGTTGTCACCTTAGTAAACATGTTCAGTAACATTTGAAAAATCATTAATAGGCATAACATTTATGGTTGTTTTGGAGATTATGTGTAAAACAAAAATAATAAAATAATTTGACACACACATGCAAACATTGAAATGGTTTATGCATATTCCACTGTATGTTTAGATGTTCACAATTTTGTAATAATAATAAAAGTAATAGTTTATATTTTTAAGATGGATTTTCATATGTGTCTGGCACCAGTGTAAAACTAAGACATTTATACAACAACATTAAAATATATATTAACATGAATAATGAAGACATGATAAAAAAAAATTCAAGTCAGTTTTAATGTGATTGTTATTAAAACTGACTTAAAATATTCATAAAATTGTTATAAAATTATTATATTTGTCATAAAAATCAATCACTGAGACATAATGGGGCTCATTTTATTTCAAATAAAACGCCTCTCTGAGTTTTGAAGCTGTTCCCGCTGTCTGTCCAGTCTCACCCTGCTATAAATGCTAAAGAGACACACATAACAATGTGAGTGAGACCTGAATCTCAGATATCTGTCATCTGTTTACAACAATCACATAAACAGAAGGACGGAGATAAAGAAGCGGAGGAGCAGAGAGACAGATTTCCGCAACACAGAGCAAGTATTTTCACAGTATGTGGCTTTTAATTTTGGGTGAGTTCTGTCAGACGTCTTGATCTGTAAAAACAGGCCTGCCATAAAAGAACCAAAAAACTAAATATATAAATAAATGACAAAGTAAAAGTTGAGGAGGTGGGAGGACTGTGTAGGTGGTCTGAACTAAACAGAATTCACAAAGACTGATCAGGAGAAGCGAACTCTATAATTCCACCCATTACAACCTGTAGGGGCTTTCAATTAAACTACACCACCCACATGAGGAGAGAACGGCGGAGGTTTGCAGACACGCCTTCCAAAACCCTATAATATTCAACAAAAACACAGGTTCCTAAAAGCTCACTGTATTATGTAGAGTCGAGTATTATGAGAGAGAGACTGACTGAGCGAGTGTGATTACCTGCATCTGATGCATCATTCATTCTTCAGCTCAATCAAATTTTCACATAGACGTTATCTTTATTAACAAACCGCATATTTAAGTCTAAAAAAGTACATTCTCGCCTAAGAAACTCTTAAAACTACATTCCGTGGCACAAGAGTATTATTTATAAAATGATAGTGGATTTGGGCGTCCACCATAACACTCGCTGTGAGTAATACAGCAAGCGGAGTGATACAAACGGTGAAATGATTGGAGTTCTGTTATCACTAGAATATCGCACCGCTGGAAAAGGCTCTCAGCCAATCAGATTCAAGGACCAGAAAGAACTGTTGTATAAATATAAGTTGATGTTTTAGATTCAATTGCATAAAACAAAATCTAAAAACACTGAAGTTCTCTTCCATGGTAGAGAAATGGAGAGTGTAACACACTGACAAGTTCTTCTAAAGAGCAAATTCCTCCCAAATATCACATAGCTGCTTGTTTACCCGGCTTTCTGCTAATATTTACTTTCCACCGTTTCAGTTACGCTTCACTGGGCTCTCCATGCAAATTACGCCCACTGTTGTGCAAGACGTGGGCTTGTGTTTTAAAATGCCTATCTATCCAAACATAGCGCTGTCACATTACTCTAAAACTCAATTATGTTTTTCTCATATCAGCACGACAGCCGCCACCAAACCAAAACAATGCGCTCTCAAATATCCCTAATAAAGTTTATCATACCAATAACTTGTATTCGACACATCTGTATTTTATACATTTTTTGTAAGATTGTCATAATTATAATTTCAGATTTCACTATTTTCTCTTTCCGTTTAGCTCAAATCAGTCATAACAGTATCCTCATAAATCATACAAGCTAAACGGATATTCAATAATTAATGCGTTGATATTAATATTTAACTGACTCATCTAAAAACAAATTGTCCTCTTTAAAGCTTCCAGCAGTAAAAACAGGCCATTGGGCCAATCAAAAAGAGTACAAACTGTTTCAAGATTTGAATTAAATATTCATTTTTAAAGGGGTCATATGATGTTGCCAAAAAGAACATTATTTTGTGTATTTGGTTTACTGAAATGTGTTTATACGGTTTAAGGTTAAAAGAACACATTATTTTCCACATACTGTACATTATTGTTTCTCCTCTATGCCCCGCCTTTCTGAAATGCGTCGATTTTTACAAAGCTCATCGGTCTGAAAAGTGAGGTGTGCTGTGATTGGCCAGCTATCCAGTGCGTTGTGATTGGCCGAATTCCTCAAGCATGTGACGGAAATGTTACGCCCCTACCATACTGTGATGCCCTGTCCGGCTAGAGTGACGAGACAAAAACATATTAAAAACGAGGCATTTGTTGCATCCAGTGGGGACATAATTATGGATTATAATGACTTATACTGTCTTTTTACACGTTACGCGTTTTACGCATTTACGCGTTTTATGCATTAACATAAAACCATGTCTGCATTTGTGATCGGAGAAATGACAAACAACAAGCGCTACTCTACACTGCTCAAAACTCGCGTTTGAATCATCAGTGGCAAATCCTTTAAATATGAAAGCGTACTTACAGGTTGTAAGTCAGCATTATTTGTCAGAAAACCGGCACTGTAGGCTACTCTCCCAGGAGACAGTCCTCGTCCTCCGTAAAATGCGTTGCACACACACGAATATATGGGTTAAACTGTTCTGGATCAGTGTTGTAAATACAACTTAACCACTGATTTCTAGTCGTGTCCTCTTTTGGAAGACCAAACCAAGTAGTTTCGCTTTCACAACGAAACACATAGCATCTTCACAACATGGCGGCGGCAGTGGCAGCAACAATAAAGTTACGCCTTCTTTCTTTGCGGGAACATTTGGGTGGTGTTATGCAAATCTTCCCACACAGTGACGTAGACGTGGGGGCGTGTTTAAACGAGGCGTTTTAGGAGGGCGTGGACTAGTCTTAACTTTTATAAAGAATATCTCCTTGGGTTTGAGACTTTAGTCTTTGCAACTTTAGGGATCTTATCTATTCACGAACAGCTTGTAACTTGGAAAACTTGAAATCGCATCACATGACCCCTTCAATATCTCATTGCACATTTACTGCACATCAGTAAATCCGCATCGGTTTTGCTATTAATTATCTCAGAAAACATAATTACGCACAATTTTCAGTATATAAGCAGAATGTCATCTCAAAAAATGCTTTCACTATTTTTCCCTACAAACTCCTGATGTTTATGTGAGCACACATGTCTCTCGAGACGGGAGTCTGAGTTATAGCCGCTCCAGGACAATAGACAAACCAATTTCATCTCTATATCACCCGAGACTACATGAACGTGAGATCTGGTCTGTGGGAGTTTTGAAGTATGAAAGACACAGAGAAGCACAGACATGCACACACTCGTAAGAAAATAACAAACAGACACATCCAACTGAGATAGCCTTCGGATCACTTTCATGATTCTGGAGAACACTTTCATGAGGTTTTGCTCATGTCAGCTTGAGTGCTGCTGTCAGCAAACCAAATACTAATGCATTCTCAAATCTCAAATCCAATTTTTATTCACTCAAATTGTTATGCTAATAATATAATATTGCATTGAAAAATGCTAAATAGAAGTAGTCTCAGGCTTTTGGACCAGAAGGTGATTGTGTTTCTGTTGATACTCACATGGGGGTAGAGAGGAAAATGCAGGTTCTTCCTGAGCTGAGCGACTGAGGAACCACACCAGTCTTCAAACACATGGAGATTCGCTTGACCTTTAAGCTGTGAAGAAGAAACACGGAAGACCTGAAGATTACTTTCTGAAACCCTGATAGATAGACAGGCAGACAGACAGATAGATAGTTAAGACAAAAGAATGATTCGACTGTGACACAGGCAGTGAATAGGGAAAGAAGAAAAAAAAGCAAGGTTGTGAGACGTGTGTTGAACTTCTTTTAACTTGAGCACTGTGTTTTTAGAATGCCGTTTCATGTGCGAGATGCTGCAAGAGACGCTAGATGTGAGCACAACAGTCAAACACGTCCATCAAGTTGGGTTTCCACCCGTACCATAAAATACGGGATCGTTGCGCATTTAAAAATGGTAAAATGATGCATCCCATATCAAATCAATACGGGACGCGATTTGATGTCCCATATTTTACCTACACATAGCTGAATAAACACATAAGGAGTTTGCAGTGTGAAGAATACTTGTAACAAATGAAAAGAAATCAGTTTCACAATAAGTAGCAGAGAATCTGTGCGATATTTTAGCATCTTTGTTTCCACATCATGAGAGTCTCGACATCATGCGCTGTAAACCTGCACGCTTCTTTTTAAAACATGTCTAGCTCAACGTTTGCCCATTTAACGCAAGAAGCTCTCCAAATGCATGGCTGAATGAGAAAAAAGTTATCAGTGGGTCTTTCCAATAAACATATAAGGCAATCTGCACCATTCGCCAAAAAGCATTTTCAGCTGCTGATGGTGGACTATGCTGCTAAAGGGTATGTACAGACCTATTTTGTATTTTGTTTTTATTTTTTGTTTGTTTAAATTTTATTTATTTATTTATATTTTATTTATTTATTTATTTTAGAAAAAGTATTCCTTGGTACACAGATAATTATTATATTTGTAGGCACAATTAGGCAAATCATTCATTAATATTATAAATAATGATATTTAATAATTTATCATTAATATGAAACATAATAAATAATCTTGTAATATGCAATTCATGACATTTAAAAATAGTTTAAAAATGTTATTTGAATCATGTTGTAGTTGTGTTTAAAGTAATTAAATGAAAAAATATAAATAAATAACTACATAAATAAATAAACAAACTGAATGACTGACTGAAATTGAAATTGAAACAGACAGACAGACAGACAGATAGACAGATATATAGACACAGACAGACAGACAGAGACAGACAGACAGACAGACAGACAGACAGATAGATAGATAGATAGATAGATAGACAGATAGATAGATAGATAGATACTGGCAGAAACCCATGCTGAGACCAACATCCAAAACCCAACATGCTGGTCACCAGCTGTGCTCGTCTCCTCAGCAGGGAGCCAGTGTGTTCCTGGACAAAAATACAATATCCACACCAACTTCTGCAGTATTAAGAGATTTACAGCAGAATGACACCAGGGACTGTCACCAAACAGCTAAAGATCCATCAGAGGAAGGGATGTAGATCTAAACCTGTGCTGACCGCTGCCGTGTGACCTCAACTGGACCAACCCGCCGCATTTTGATCCATGAGGAGTTGAGCATTAATAAAACACGACAGCAGTTTAGATGACAGGTGTTCTGGCACATTGTTCCACGCAGCGTCTACAGGCTCCCTGAAAACCACAACAACACACAGCGCAGAACATCAGAGGTGTTACAGCCCGGAGCTAAAGGCAGGAAAACCAGAGCATTTTCCAGCCCAGTAGAAAAATCTAATCGTTTCAGAACGCGCTCACGGCGCTCGCTTCTGATGGGCCGCGTCACAAACCATTAGCATCAGTTAGCACGCTAAAGCACGGATGACCACACGCAATACCGAGAACGCCAGCTCTCGCCGATGTCAGTTAACGCTCTTTACGCCCCACAAATAGAACCGACTTATTCACATTAGACAGCCGGCTACACTTTCAACCCAGTGCATTTTATTTGGTGTCTGTCAGAAGACATTAGACTCGAGCAGACAGAAGAGAACTGGGAGTTATTGCTTATTCCTTGATGTTGGCGCGAAATTGATTCCTTTCTCTCCCTCAGCGAATTCTCTAAAATCGATCAATACGAGAAGATCAGAAGCACAATTCTGTTACACACCACATTTGCACACACCACAGAGACTAAAGGAATAAAGGCACCTTGCGGTTGAACTACTGGAGGAAAATTCATTCGCTTTCATGAAGTGGAGAAACTTTGGTTGCATCAGTTTACAATGAATCTTTGATGAACAAAATGTTTCTGATCATCAGAGCTGAGGTGAACTCGGTCAACCCATCAGTTCTGTAGTTTATCTAATAGTCGTTTCGGTAACTGACCTCAGGTTCAGGAGGAATGGTTGGCGTCTTGCTGAGAAAGTGTGAAGTGGTTGGTGATGCAATTTCAAGGCCTTTCCTACGGGAGTCATATCATGCAAAAAAATATTTTGAAATAGGCATTTGTAGATATACTCCAACATTCAAAATCTAAACAAAGCTGCAAAACTAGCTCATCTTCAATCTTCAAGGTTGTGTCATAAGAACGGACAGCTCCCAAAAAAAAACAAAAAAAAACAATTTGGATCCAAATTACTTTTTTGGTTTTATGATGTTATAACTATATAATAATAAATATAACATAAAAATGTTATAGCATAAATGTTCATATATATATATATATATATATAGGGTTTGAGAAAATAAAATGCATTATTATTATTATTATTGTTGTTGTTGTTATTATTAATGTTACAGAGTCATATAAATGTCACTTTTTTGTAAGAATAAGAATAATTAATTCTGCCATAAATGAATGAATGAAGGACTTAATTAATTAATGAATTAACAAATGAAAAAAATGAACAAATTAATGAAGGAATTGATTAATTAATTGATCCATTACAATTTAATAAACATTATGCTTCAACCTCAATATGCTAAACAATGACCAATAATATTTTTTGTCAAATATCTGAATGATTTTTAAAATACTAGGCTATTTATTTTTTTTACCATTTCATGAATCTTTTTGACTGACTCAATAAAAAGAACCAGTTCATAAGAGTCATTTGTTTGTGTAATGATAATGAACATCACAGTTAAAGCAGACTGTAAAGGTACGGTCATATCACATGGACGAAAGGTTGTTGTAAGTTTAGCGAACATTTGAAAATGTGAATATTTGAAAATATTAGAGTTCATACATCGCTACACTACTGGCAATTGACAACACACTTTTTTGTGCACAAATTTTCACTGAAATTTCGCTAATGTAACAACACACTCTAAATATGTAATTAATTCCACCTCACTAAATTATATGACAAAACCACATATTTATGCACTCAGCATTTCCCATACTTTCGCCAATGGGTCTAGAACACATTTTAAATTATTATTGGAAACGTTTCTCTTTTTTTGCATTTGCGCCAAATTTTGTCACCATTTGAAGCCTTGAGTGAAGCAGTACTAACTATATAGGCCTCGACAACAACAAACCTGCAACCTGTAGGCAAGCAGTGACATCCATGTGAAAAGGTTAGCCAGTCATAATAGAAATTAGTCTTAAAGGTACAGTAACAAAAGGTTAGCTCAAGCAGAAAAGAACATTGTCATCATTTACTAACCCTCATGTTGTCCCAAACCTGTATGACTTTCTTCTGCAGAACGCAAAAGAAGATATTATGAGAAAGAACAATATACAAACAACTCTGGACCCCACTGACTTTCACTGAATAGACGCTGAGACAATATCTTCTTTTGTATTCCACACAAGAAAAGTTATACAAGTTATAATGTTCAGGAAAAACATAAAATTATTAAAAAGTGAATGATATGGCCACTTTAACAGCAGGTTTGAAAGCAGTGACCACATGGTGATCCAAGACCACATTTATTTCCATCTGATCTTTAACATGTCACACCCGACCTGAATTTCCATTTGGGGAAATTAAGGTTGTCAACATACAGAAATAGTCTGAAAATAGTTTCTGTTTCTGCACATACATACAACCACATGGAATGATATAACAGGCACTTTGATTCAATTCTCGCAGCTGTTTTATTGTGTACCCTGTTGAATTCAGTGAGCCAGTCTCTCATTTGTGCTGTGAGCTTTTATCCTCGGTACCAGCCCACAAACTAGACCACAAAGATTAACCTTGCAATTCCACGGCTATAAATAAAAACCATCAAGCAGAACATACTGTATTTTCATAGAGTGCCATTCTTGTTTAAACCACAGGAATTTTTATGGGGAGGTTTTGATTAAACGGCTTGTAAATATGGCAGCTATCTTCAACGTTTATATAATCCTTATGTAATAGCCTATCTCCTGCATGCTTGATTCATAGCTACAAAAGTGCAATGATTGCTAACAAAATTGTATATTCCAAGTCTTCTGAAGTCATATAATAGCTTAGTGTGATAAACAGACTGAGATTTAAAGTTATTCAGTCTTCTCTCTAGTCAGCTGTTAACTCAAGAACCACTGCGGCCGGATCAGTGAATCACTGAGTCAGTGAGTTGTACTTCAAAACCGCATCAGTGAATGAATCGCTCTTTGGAAACGGTTCTTTTCGGTGATCCAGTTCGCAAATCAGACCGAATATTCACACACACGATGTTGTGACGATGGCGCCGACGCTGATGGCTGCCTCCGTGGCGTGCTCCGCAGTTGTTTTCATGTTTTTGTTAGTTTGTCCTGTCTTTAGTTATATCCCTGCAATCAGTTTCACCAGAGACGAATTGCTGGACATTCGGAAGTACACACCACCTGATATTTCACCGGTTTTCGATTATTCTGATGTTTTGCTGGACAATGTAGTCGGGGGAGCTGCAGCGCTGATCAAGCGCTTCAGGACGCGCAGACGGGGGAAGCGAGCCGGTGCGCTCGTGAAGCTCAGACAGCGCGGATTCAGGACGCCGTTGCCAAGCATCCATCTGGCAAAACTCCGCTCTCTACCCAACAAAACGGACGAACTCCTTCTGCTCTCCCGGACAAATAAGGATTTTTCAAACTCTGCTAATCACTCTGGACCCCTCACATCCAGCACACTCCTTCTTTGAACTGTTGCCATCTGGTCGACGCTACAGAGCAGACACAGGAACAGTTTCTTCCCTCAGGCCATCCATCTCATGAACACTTAACAATAACTGTGGAACACACACTATTTATACACTCATACACTTATTTATCTAACACTCATACTCAGTCTACACCTAAAATTTGCACATAATATACAGTACCTGTACATACAAAACTGTCTATTGTAATATACCTGCACATACAATTGTCGATTTATATATTTTTATTCCTTATTTACTTTAGTTCTATTTTTTATTTTTTATTATCTTGTTTTTTGTTCTGTCACTGTCATTCTGTTACACTGTGGAAGCTTCTGTCACGAAAACAAATTCCTCGTATGTGTAAACATACCTGGCAATAAAGCTCATTCTGATTCTGATTCTGATATTTTGTGAATGCAAAGGACGGATTCAATAATGAATTAGAATTCAACTCAAGGATCCTCAAAGTTCACTGCATTAGATACAAAATATCTAACTAAACGTATTAGCAAACAAATGCTGTTAGAACATTTCCTTAAAAAATAAATAAAATAAAATAAAATAAAAATCCTGAAAATGTTCAACAGGACAGGTACTTAAACACGGATACAAAAGAGGTCCTCAGGACTTCGCTGACTTATGTCAATTTCCACTGAGTCTAACTGCATGAAACCAGTAAGGGTGCTTTCACACTAGCACTTTTGGTGCGCACCCACAAACCATACCTGAGTCCGCTTAAAAAGGGTGGTCTGGGGTACGGTTCAAGTGAACTCCGGTTCGGTTCACTGCTGATGTGAACGCAATCGTACCAAATCACAGAAGTGAACCGCTATTAATGACGTATTATTTGATAAAAATGTGTTTTTCACTCACTTTCCTGATGAGCGTGACTGACATGCTGCAAGCAGAGAGCTGTATATCACATTTCTGTTCGCCTTCAGAGTACTTTAGAGGATTTGCAGTACATTCGTAAGGCAGACATAAGTGCCGTTATGTACTGAAACTTTGGAAACAAAACCAACGGTTCAAAAACATAAATATAAAATTGAAGAGCATCTTGCTACGCATTTTGCCGTCTTCTCCTGCACCATCGTTACTAAGCAACGGGGTAAACAGCTGCTGGCTTGATGACGCAAACGAACCGTGGTTCGGACCCAAATAATATAATGTGAACACAGTCCAGCGGGGGCAGGGGGAGGGGGGAGCAATCGAACTCGGGTTCGGTCCAAGCAATCGTGTGAAAGCACCCTAAAAGCCAGAACAGTGACATTCAATACACTCAAGATTTGAATCTATTCCAAAATGCACAGTATGGCATATATCAACTGGATTGGTTGTTGTGCTGTTTTATGTATCCATCGATTGATCTCTCAAGCTATCACTTATCTGTGTCCTTTATGATGTCACATGGCCTCATATTGATTGATGATAGTAATCAAACGCTCTCATTAATGCATTAATAAAAACCCTGCTGCTTCCCAGAGCCGGTGCTAATGAACTGTGTTTGAGAAGACGGAGAGAGAGACCCGCTCCTCAGATTAATGTTACAAAGCCTTTAGGGGCACAATGACAACATCAGCCTGTCAGATCATTGCTGAATTATTGCTATAAATAGTAACCTACGCTAAGAAAATGAATGTCTTAACTGGTTGGAGATTTTTTTTATAGAAACAAATATGTATTGTATTGATATTATTATTATTATTATTTAATTTAAATAGAGAATGATGTTTCATGATGCATAAAGGTGCAGTTACATCATCTACCAGTAGGGGTTAACTGCTAATGCTAACCTGGGCCCGTATTCACAAAACATTTTATCTTACCACTAAGAGTTCTCCTAAATAGCAGTAAAAGTTTTTAGCTAAGAGTTTTCTCTTAAAACATGTATGCTTCTCGTAAACAATTAGTCAATATGCATTAGGGCTGCCCTCGACTAAAGATTTTTCTGGTCAAATAGTAGTCGTTCATTTTAACCATTAGTCGACTATTAGTCACACTTTTATTTATAAATCATATAAATCATAATAATGGGCCTTTAATTGCCTACATAGCCTAATAAGCGCTCAAGCGCATGCAAAAAAGGCTTGCCACAGCGCACCGGCAAATATAATAATTATGAATGTGTTAGGGAAAAACAGTACACTGTACACTGCATTAATGTTTTAATAATTTATTGTTACACTAGTGCTTTCTGCTGGCTTTCTGACACTGACTCGTTATCTCCGCAGTATGCGCCTGTATGCATGTTTCATACGGATTACATAATATATCTGTTTTCTATTTTAATTTTTTTTTCATTTACAAGTTTCCCTCTCTATAGATATATTTTTCATGTCTGTAATAAGGCAAGCATAGATGGAGTTTCGAAGTTCGAAACTCCATGTATGCTCAAGTTCACATGCTCAAGTGTATGCTCGAAGCTCAAGTTCACAGAGTCCGAGACAGCAGAAAGCACATCCTGTTTGCTTTCATTATTTTACAAGAGCGCAACGTTTCGTTGTTATTCTGAGTGCACACGAATAAACGTAGAGTCTTTACAGATACAAAAGATGCATTACTCTTATCTGTATGACCAAAAATGACAAAGTATTTTAAGAGCAAATGATCGCAGCGACGCCTCCATCTGTCATGCAGTAGCCCACGAGCGCTACTGTTCAGCTTCCACACTCCGCACAAACACGTGAACTGCGCACTTTTTTCTAGGCTAACATTAGATTGAGCTGCCATGTAAAGTTGCTACTACATACATTTTTCAGATGATAAGCCATATTTGAGGTCGATGAATGTTAGGAGAGCATATGGATGTCCTGCCCGATGTACTATAATACCACAAAGACCAGCCGTTAACGATTTGTCCATCACGAACTGCGTGATTTCGCCACTTCATGTGTAATTTTTTTTTTCTGCGACTAAGCGACTAATACAATTTTGGTAATATGCATATAAACAGCCTTTTAATTAGCAGAGTAGAATAATCAAGGCTGATAGTAAGACATGCAAACATAACAGAAAACCAAACTGGACGCGAGAACAGCTATAGGCCTATATTAACGATATAATAAAAAATTTGGAGTTGGGATAACCTCCAAACCAAAGCCGATACCTTTTTAAAAGCTCATTATCGTCAAATGTTTCTAAAATGTTTATATTCCAAGGTAGATTGCTGGCAACAGCCATTTTAGGATAGTTCAGATTTGGTTTTAGTGACTTAGGAGTCCTCTTCACTACTCCTAACGTTTCACAGATTTAGGAGCTAATTTTAGCACTAAAACGCTTTGTGAAATGCTCTTAGAACAAAAATTTAGGAGTCCTACATTTAGGACTGACATGCCCATTATTAATTAATTTATTATTATAAATCGGCGAATTATGAGCTACTTTTAGCCTTAAGATGTTTTGTGAATACGGGCCCTGATCTCTATGTCTTATCTGGCTGAAATTATTTTATTTTATTTTATTTGTTAACTGCTAATGCTAACCAGAGTTCTATGTCTTATCTGGCTGCAATTATTCATTTTATTTTATTTTTTATAGAAAATTAAAATCTTTTTTTAGATTATTATAATTTTTAATGTAATGTAATTTAAATGGAGAATGATGTTCCTTGAATAAATGTGCTGTAACATCATCTTCCAGTGGGGGCTAAACTCTAATGCTAACCAGGGGTGCATTTTCCAAAAACATCGTTAGCTAACTATGGTCGCAAGTTCTATTGAATTCTATTGAATTCTATTGTTAACTTTTGGGAAATGCTCCACAGATCTCCATGTCTTATCTAGCTGGAATTATTAAGTAGTTAAAATAAAAAAATTAAATGTAATTGGATAATGATATTTCTTGCTTAAAGGTGCAGTTACAGCATCTACCAGTAACTAATGCTAACCGCTAATGCTAACCAGAGCTCCAACTTTCACTGAAAAAGAATGACTTGTGGTCGCTTTGTCACTGCAAACGCCGTGAACGCCCCATGAGAGTTGTGTTTGGGAATCTTTGGTATGGTTCACATGCTACAAAATGTCTGTGAGAATCACTCACAGGTCAGAAAATCACACCATACAAACTTTACAGAGCCAGAAGAGATGGCTCTGTTCCAGCACAAAGAATAACCAGAGCAATATTTTTCCCAGGAGCCTATTATATTTCTTCGAGCAAACCTCATATCCCACGAGTACGTCTAAAAAAACATGACCTTTACTTTTCTCAGTCATTCTGGTGGAGGCCCATTGATCTAAATCCTCTCAATACCAGACAGACCTGCTTCACTCCAAACTCTCCTCCTGTCTCAAGCACAACAGCAACCCATGGAGGAATCACGTCCCATGAAAGCAGTTTTGTGCATGACATAGACAAACAATCCACCACCACTCAGTATGACAAGCAATGGCACCATTTGTCACCCATAATGCCTCTGGGATCGGGCATCAGAGACGTGACGTGTGCAACAATCATGCATCTATGGGCATCTAATGTAGGATTGCTCTCTCGAGTCGGTACAGACCGTATGCTGCACTGCCAGTGTAGAACGAGCCAAACTGGTTGACTAGTCCAACAACAACCAACAAGCTGATTAGTGACGTCCCAAGTCACCTGATGCCCCAAAGCATTTCTATAGTGCATTTTTTTTACAGCAGCCTTGGTTCTGAATGTGTTTTCCCAAAGGAATTTGTAAAAAGTCTTCATTAAAGAGTTACAAGCCATAAACCAAATCAACCAGCTACGAGGAGAACCACTACATTACAAGCTTTCATCTGTAGCCAAAAATGGTATTTGAAAATTGGATAAAAAGACAGAGGCACACATTTAATGGCTTTAGTGAGAGAAAAAAAGAACTACAATCCCATAAAGCACTGCTAATGACAACATCAAATTTAAAACATTGGAGAAAAATACTATTGATTAAACTATTGACTCCATAATATCACTCGCTGTGCTTCATGGGAGTTGGGCGGGCACTAAAGAGCTCATTTGGTGCGATTTGCTTGCTTCAATTCTCTGCTTAGTGGATATTTTTTTACAGAATCATGGGTAATGTAGTTTTTCACCTGGAATTCTGCTGTTGAACATTTTATACAGACTAATTTTTCACTTTAAAAATTAAATATACTGTAGATGAATTTTTGTGTTAAGATTAAGTTGAGTTTTGATGATTGATTAAGAAAAAATGACACAGACAGCAGCAGGTATTTATTGGCTGCTGTCACTTTAAGACCTACTGCACTGATCCAATATAGTGTTACACATCCGACTGCCTTTTGCTTATGTTCACTTCACGTAAGACGTAACTGACTGTGTTTATGAGAATAACTGACTGTGTTCATGAGAATACTTGCTGAGATGGCTATTTTGAGATGTATTCGTCCGTTCAAGCGCGAGGAGATGTAAAAAAACTGAATTCTGTGTTGGAAGTGCCAAACTGAGTTCTCTTTCACAGTTTAAAATCGGTTGAACGTTTAAATGATAGATTTCTTATCTTCGTGTATTTTTAATTAGCTTAGGTCTTGCAAACTAATCATTTAACATACTGGTTTAGCATACCATTAGTGGATTAGCCTGTTAGCTTAGTCTACAGTATCACCAATCAAACAAATCTGGTCCACAATGCACTAAATTAACTGAATCTTTGCATAGGCCATAGATTAAGATATCAGAATAATCAACTAACGGACCAAAAATAGGTCTATTGTCTTTTGTAAACAGTGTAGGGACAGTGGCGTAGCACAAAATCGCGGGGCCCCCCCCCCCGCGAACTGCAAGTCCTAGGCCCCCCTCCGGGGGGTGGGGGGTTTGGGGTTTGTTACATCGCAATATTGGAAATATTTCTGTTTTAAACCATGAAAGCTGATATTAAGCAATGTGCAAACTTTGCGCAAGAGTTATGCCGGTGAACGTTTTAACCTTAGTCAATTATACAAAAAGTCAATTATACAAATACAAATACAAATACAAAAAGTACAAACTAACGGTGCTTTCGGCATCTGACGCTGCATTAACAGCACATATTCTCTCAGAGACAACAAGAGACAAATCTACTTCAACATATGCTGATAACGGCATATAACTCTAATTATTCTTTAATATTTCTCTTGTGGCCCGTACATAGTGAAAAAAAAACATGAGAAATGTTTTTTGTGTTAAACAGGTTGTTTTTGAAAGTCGGTGCTTGAAATAAAGCTGCTCTTAATTTTAATTGATGACTGCAGTGTTAATAATTTTAATTACAGGCCTATAATTCATTGTATAAATGAATAGACCCATTTTAAAATACCTTTTTAAAAACATTTTCAATGAAGAGTAAGCTAATAGCCTAATCTTTTATTATCCTCACAGCACGTCAGTTATGCGGTGATGTGCTATGAAATTATTGCGGGGAAAATTAATTGTAATTTAATAATAAAAGTAACCTAATAATAATAACATGCCTAATAATAAGAAGAATGTAACAGGCCTACATTAATTTCGCCTCACGTAAAATTCCTAATCGAGGGGAATCCTATTGAAATAACAATAAAAATAAGTGTGACCGCATTTTGATGTTATGCTAAGCTACTATGTTTTATACATACGTTTTTGTTTGATCAGGCATTACAAACAGCGGACTGAACTGAGTGGATGGACCAAATTGTTCGTGACACCATCATAAGTGTTGCGCTTTTGCGACAAAGTGTCAAGTCTTTGGCCTGTTATACTCCATCTAGCTGTTTTGAAAGCAAAATTGTATCTTATGTATTGTAAACACTCCCTACGAAATATGTTAAACTGGAGTGACACTTCCTCAAGACCACTGACTAGCCAATTTTGATCATCTATAATTTTGCTGCTACAGAAGATGTTTGTGCTTGAGACATCACAGATTTAATAAAGATATCCTACCCGCTCTGGTCTTCGTGACTGTACTGTAATAACCTGATGGGAAGTCGCTGATGCTCACAATTTTCTCAACTCTCTAATGACACATAATGGCTTTGGATAACTGCTGCCAGCACTGTCATTTA
Source organism: Sinocyclocheilus anshuiensis (assembly GCF_001515605.1). NCBI lineage: Eukaryota > Metazoa > Chordata > Actinopteri > Cypriniformes > Cyprinidae > Sinocyclocheilus > Sinocyclocheilus anshuiensis. The sequence continues at coordinate 617,336 of NW_015540882.1, read as the reverse complement.
GTGGCAACTGGGAGACTTCCTCGAGAGTTCCTCAAAGAAGGAAACAGATAGCATCCTCAGAGGAGGGAAAAAAAGCAATGATGCTCTTAGCACAGTGGCAACAAAAGTGGCAATGAAACTGAGCATTGAAAGACCAGAGGTCAAAGTCTTCTATATGGAACTGATGTATCGTGCGGCCCACTGGAGTTACAGTTAATCTATAAAGTGCCATAAATTCAGGACCCCGTCAACGGTCTGTAGTCCTGCTAATGGTCTGGGTGCCCATTACCGTCAATCCTCCATCAAAGCATTCCCCTTAGCCTCACACCTACATCTCTGCACATGAAGGGTTCAAGGTCTCTCAGATTTTTTTAATCGTTGCCCCTCATCAGAACAGCTTCATCAATGATCTCACAAAACCACGAGCCATACCTCTCGCGCCCAGATTCACAAAATAATTGCTCTAATTTCAAGCGATACCAGCCTGTGTTTGCTTTGCTAAGCTGTGAACACCTGCCTGATCTCAGGGCTGTTATTCGGCCAGATATAAACTGTGCTCACTCCTATAAATAGCACGGCCTGTGAGACTTGTTCAGGGACCAGCCATCCATTCCCCAGAAGCAACTGTGGCCCACACTCAACACAACATTCAATTGCTAACACACGAGAGAAAAGCAAAAACAGACATGAAAAAAAATGTAGGGATGCACGATATATCAGTACCATATCGGTTATCGGACAATATTAGAGATTTTTTTTTATTTGTCTGTAAATAAATTGGATATATTTTAGCCAATATTTAATTGTACATGCTTTTATTTTATTTTTTACATTTAGTCAGGACTCCAGCAAGAAATGATCATGATTAACTGAATTCAATTTACATTAAATTATAATATAATTTTCAAAAAATTGTATAGATTTTTTTTATAGACAACATTTTATTTTTATACTATCAGCATTATTGTTATTGTTAACTACAACTAGAAATCTGTAGCTGAAATCAAGCTGAAACAAAATAAAATAAATAAATATCAGATGAAAATCTTCAAAGTATTGCCTTGGCAACTAACTAAAATAATTTTAAGTTAAAATACTGAAATTACTCAATTGAAACTGAAATCAAAATAAAATGGAATATAAAGGTAAAATAAAGCTTTAAATAAAATTAAATTAAATTAAAAAGCTAAATGGAAATATGTAAAAAAAAATATATAAAAATGACAAAAGCACAACATAATTACTAAAATTACAATATTAAAAATGAAAACTGAAAATATAAAAATAACAAATCAAAATCTTAATAAATACTTCAACAGTATTAAATAATATTAAAAGAACACTGACTATCATAATCAAAATTAGAATTTAAAAAATAAACAATAACAAATAAAACAAGAAATGCAAGTCCTTTCATTTAACACTCACTTTAAGTTCATCTTTAAACACAATTTTAATTAAATAAAATGTTAAGACACTGTTAAATGTAATATTTAGCTAATCTAATCTGTTCATGCTGTACATTATAGTGTTGTGATGCCCAAAATTCACTTGTAGGATTTAAAACTATTACATGCATTTTTAGTGTGAATTCATATTTTTATAGCATCTAATTTTATTGGCTATCACATTTAAAATAATAATAATAATAATATCGGTGCATCCCTATGAAAATAGGCTGAAAATATGATCAGAACAAATACTTTAACATCAAGTTGTCAAAAAAAAAGCTGAGAGGGGATCAGGTCTGGCCTTTGTGAAGGTCAGTTGAATTTTTCCACAGACTCAGTAAAGTGTTTCTGTATGCACCTCGCTTCAAGCACAGCGGTATTGTCGTGCTGGAACCGCCGCAACGGCTTGAATCCGTCTACAACTGAAGGCACCGAAGCGGCACGTCTTCTCTGGATGTTCACTTACACAGACAGTCAGCCACAGCACTCGATACTAGACTTCAGCAACGGTAAGGTGGGAAAATCACCAGCTATCTTACTTTATTTACTGTGCCAATAGCTGTATAGTTACCTGGCTAGTGAGTTTGAAAGCCTTGTATTTACTGGACCTGAGAGAGTCAACAAACCGCTGCCATTCACCAGCAGAATATTCCCACCTCTGCATTATTATTTTAAAATGGTGCATTTAATTCATCTGCATTCATACTGATTTCTATAGTGGCTCTGGCTCATTATTCTGCAGGTGCTGGTTTGGTTGATCAGCCTCATGGGCTGAAATGCTCACCGTTCTGAGCACTCCGTTAAATCCTGTGCTTTCCCAAATAAGCAGCTTAGGAGAAAACCTTTTTACTTTTATCTAATGGGAATAATTATGACAATAATGTCATTTTAATGGATGTGGATAAACCATGCAATATCCCAACTGTTTAGTATGGAAGCTTGTTTCCAGTATGGAATTAAAGTAAATAAATAAATAAAATAAAAAAGGTACTTGCTTTTCATCTCACAATTCTGAGTTTATATCTCACAATTTAGATTTTTTTGTTCTTGGAATTCTGAGTTTAAATATTGCTTTTTTTGCAGCTTTTTATCTCACATTTCTGACTTTTTTTACCCCAACAATTTCAACTTTATATCTAACAATATAACTTTTATTTCTCAGAATTCCGAGTATAAATCTTGCTTCTTTTTTTTTTGTTCTGCCAAAAAATAAATAAATAAAAATTATATTTGTATATATTTTATATATATATATATATATATATATATATATATATATGTGTGTGTGATATATATATATATATATG
>NW_015540882.1:613649-614529 GCF_001515605.1 Sinocyclocheilus anshuiensis | reverse complement strand
ATATAAAATGTAATTGGGACTTTTTAGCTCACAATTCTTACTTTTCCCCCTACAATTCCAAGTTTATGTCTCACAATTCTGACTTACAATATTCTGAGTGTGATAAATTATGATAAATAAACTTAGAATTGCACATTAAAAAAGTCAGAATTGTGAGATAAAAAGTCACAACCTTTTTTTCATTTTTATACCATGGCAGAAACAAGCTTCCACTGCTTAGTCTATTATACTGGGACAAAAAAACTAAACAAAAACACAGAAACAGGATGTGATTTTCCACATTTGCTTCTTTTCTTCTCCAGTAGGTTGAGCAGCAGTTCACTCCAGTTAATTCAGGAAAATTACAAGAACAAGCACACAGACTTTTAATACTAATGAGCAATTTCACTTGAGCCCTGAAATCGTGGGCTAAATCTTGTCAGATATTACAGCTGATATTAAAATCTGACAGTAATACAGTTTTTTCATTACACAAAAATGCATGTTACAGAAAATGGTCCAGGCCAATATGTGCTTATTAAGAGCTTCGGGGAAGGTTTGAGAACTTCTCATTAAGAACTTGCACAGCTGACAACAAACAAAAGAGAGTGATAATGAGTCATTGTCCAATGGAAAATGACAAAAATAAAACGACAAGCATGATACTCTTACCTCTGGTTTCCATGGCAACTTTGTGTACTTGTGTGCGAGGAACTTGCGGATTTCAGCTTGATCTTTGTCATGAACGGTGCTAGCGTTGGGCTCATCTTCCTGCTAGAGAGAAACAGAGAGAGACAGCCATGTCAACACTATGCATTTCCATAAATAATGATGTTATTAAATTAATTAATCATCATGTTAATTTCTAATATATTTATTTTTCACATTTACATTTTTTTGA
>NW_015540882.1:597866-613312 GCF_001515605.1 Sinocyclocheilus anshuiensis | reverse complement strand
TCTTTGAGTTCAGCTCATGAAAAATGGGGGCAAAAACAAAAGTGTTGCGTTTATAATTTTGTTCAGTGTAATCCATTCTATAGAATTGGTCCAAACTGCTGTCCCATAACCAAAAGACACAATTAAAAAGTATTTAAGTATTCAAATCTTAGATGTTTACTAAGATCCTTCTATTCTCTATTGAAACCCACAATAATATTTAAAATATTAGTAAGCTTAATATATATAAAATCATCATTTATTGGGTATTTTCAATTGGGAGGTGGCTGTCCCGAACCCTCACCCCTAAGGTTCAACTTAAAATTATATTTAAATAATTTTAGTATTTTTTTTCCATTGTTGTTTTAAAAAATATATAGAGTGAAATAGTAAAAGTGAAGTTAAAAAAAAATATATATATATTTATAATTTCTTTGTAAATTATGGAACTTTATGTAAAAAAAAAAAAAAAAAGTGTCCCGCATTTTCCATGTCACTACCGAAACAGTGCATGTTTTAGTCCATTGGCTGAGACTGAAATGAACTACACCCCTACATTTAGGATCAGGAAATATTTATGTAATAATGAAAATAATAAAGATCCAGATGCATTACAATAAAGATCTTAGGTGAAAATGTGCATTCAATGTCATTCAAATAATATCACAATATAAGAAATCATAATGATTCTAAAATGGGCTTAATGTAAAATATAATTACATATGTTTTTCTTTTCATCTTGGGGTGAAATGTGACCTGGACATGGTCGTGACAGGTTTAAGGTTTTCCAATTACACCGATCTTTCAGAAACAGTATTTCCATTAGACAGCAGCTCAGTTGTTCATTTGGTCTGTCGTGTTCATTGGCTTCAGCAGCAGCTTTTCTTTCATGAGCTCATCCGCAGAGAAACAGACCGCTCTTCTCTTCAGCTCTCAGTTCATTTCTCTCCATATTAATCTCCTGCTTCAGTCATGTGGCACATGTCAATGTTCAGCGCTAATTGAAAACTGCACTGAAGCATCACAAAACCCGATTAGGAGTGGCTTAAAGTCAATACTGTCGAAGAGAAGTCAAGGTAATAAAGGCCGTTAGTTATTATGTGTCTCATCTGACAGCTGGAATGACTGTTATGTTCACAAACCCACTACTTAATATCTCACAAGGATATAGTTAAGTATGTAAACTGTGAATGCATATTTTCTCTATGCAAACAAGGCCCGGATGACCTGAGCATAGGAATTGTATCCCATAATGCAGTGCACTCAAATCGACCTTGAATTCACTCATGTTATTCATAATCACTTCACTCTTTCATTATTTAACTGGACTGCAAGAGTTACACACGATACAAAATAATTATTTTTATTTCTCAAATGAAAACTGGATGCAAATGTTTGAATTATGCACATAATGTCATGTGACAACAAAGTAGCACATTAATGATTAAAAGGTGTATTTTTTTTTTCACAAGGGTCAGTGATAAACAAAAGTGTCCATGATAAAGGAGAAATATTTTAAAAATTCCATTAAAGTTCTTAGAAATGTACAATTTGTATGCTGATTTCACATTGTTTTGAAGACTTTTTCATACCATTTAAGAACATTTTAAATGTAATATCTGTAAAAACATCATGTGATATAAACAAGTAAACTGCAATAATATTTTCATCACACAATGAAAATTGACTTAACACAATCATATTTTTTTGTTGTTCATGTATGTGTCTGTATATTGGTCATACATATATATTACCTACTCCAAACTTTTGTATACATGTGTAAACTTTGCAGGTAGCGTATATATGAATTTCATTATAATGTATTTATGAATAAATTAATATATCTGCACCAAAAAAGAGCATTTTTTCACTGACAGATAATGCATTTCTGCATCATGCATAATGCAATGCATAATGCAAGCTAGTATTGTATTTTAAACATTGTCATTATCTTTCTGCTTGTTACAGCCAAATATTAAGAATCAAGGCAGCAAGAAAACAACGCAAGGCAAAACCTCCAGGCCAAGACATGAGGAATTTTCAAACAACAATGAGTTTCAGGTGACTTGTGCACAACTGCTCTCATTATAACAAGAGCGTTCATCAAACTAAACCCTCTGGCTAGAGCTGAACTCAGGTGCTGATCCGTAACCAGCTTCCCTCTTCGAAACTACAGCCCCATCTAATATTACAATCACAGCAGAACTGATCTGAAGTCAGATCTCCTCTCAAGACAAAGGGACAAACACCACACAAGTTCAGAGATGGATCCCAGACATCAGGATGGGTTTGCAAGTACGAGGCCAGAATATAAAGGAGCCTAATTAATTCTCCTTGTTCAGGGGTAAACAGGCTCGCTCTAAGAGCAGGAGACTAGGGCACATTTTTCACGTCCGGTTATCCGGCAGAACGACAAAACACAGCCGCTCCACAAATCAAATTTTAATTTTCTCTGCCCTGTAACGTGGAGGATAATGACCCGAGCAATCGGTTTCATCAGTCATCTTCATCTCTGCTCTGATGAACTACAAACACTAGCTGGAGAGAAAAAAAGGAAAGGTGTTGAGATGATACACGCAAGGTTAATGCATTCGTCTGACGAACAACAGCATGCTGCGTTTACGAAAACTCGCTTGCTTATGATTTGTCTTTATGCAATGAATTGAAGAGCAAGTACGAGTAAAAAAGGCTTCGGCTGCATTTACCTCAATCTCAAGTTCACCGATTGTGTTATTAGAACAGTGATTAGTGAAGTGAGTCTGGCAGATTTGTCAATATTGGACTGCAAACTGAAACTCAATAGCTGTTAACTGAACCGGGTGACTGGTAATTTCTTAACCAGCGATGGTAAATGGAAAATGCCCAACTCATCTTGTGTAAACACACTAGAAGAACACCCAATAGAAATCAGTGCTAATGAGGTTTATTGCTGAATGCCATTTTTATAATACTTGCCAGCTGCTGCAAATTGTTCTGTGATAACTGATTTGACTGGTAATTGGTAAATAAGTAAACAGAAGAAGATTTAACAAATATAAGAGAATCCGACAAGCTGAAATGATAGGGATTCACAAGTTGTCAGCTGGGAGTTTTCAAGTTCTGCAAGGAAGCATGTAAAGAAATATAGGAGGATAAATGTGAAATTACAGTATTGATGGATGGATGAATCAATCGATGGATGATAATGAAAGAAGGGGTGATGAATGAATGAATGAATTCATGAGGGATAGATGGATAGAAGGAGGGTTTGATCAAAGAATGGATGGATGAATTGATGGATGGGTGAAAGGAGGGATGGAGACATGAATTAATGAATGGATGGATGGATGGATGAAGTCATTAATTAATTCATGGATGGAGCCACTAAATGAATGAATGAAAAGAGGGAGTGAGATGGATGAATGGAGATATGAATTAGTTCATGGATGGACATAGCGAGGGATGGATGAAAGAATGAATGGATGGATGATGGAGACAAATTAATGAATGGATGGATAGAGAAGCAGTTTGATGAAAGGAAGGAAGTAGCGAGGGATGATAAAAGAATGTATTGATGAATGGATGATAATGAAAATAAGGGTGGATGGATGATGGAGACATTAACTAATGAATGGATAAAAGGGTAGTTTGATGAAAGGATGAATGAAGTGAGGGATGATGAAAGAATGGATTGATGGATGGATGATAAAAAGAATGGATGGATGTTTGATGGAGATATGAATTAATAGATGGGTGGAAGGATGGATGGATGGATTGAAGGGCGGTTTCATGAAAGGATGAATGTAGCAAGAGGTGGTTGGATGGATGGAGCCATTAATTAATGGATGGATGATAGATGGATGAAAGGAGGCATGGAAACATGAATTAATGAATGGATGGATGATGAATGAAAAAGGATGGATGCATGGATGGATGGATAGAGTGAGGGATGGATGAAAGAAAGAATGGATTGATGGATGATACATTGATGGATGGATGGATGGATGGATGGATGGATGGATGGATGAAAGGAGGGATGGAGAGATGAAATATTGCATGGATGATGGATGAAAAAGAGGGAGTGAGAAAATGAACAGATGGATGGATGGATGGAGACATGAACTAATAAGTCTAACTCGCTAATAAAATTAATTAAAGATAGAATTTAAGGAGGGGGGGGTGAATGGATGGATGGATGGACGGGGGATGATAGTATAGGACATTATGCAACATGGACTTGAAGCCACAGTTTCAACTTTTGGGTTTTTTCAGCTTTTGGATGTTCAGCTGGTTTAGCTGGTATCCTAGACTAACATTCCCAGTGACCCTCAACACGTCTGACACAAGGCTGCCACTCTGGACACCAAAGTTCCTGGACAAGAGGACTGGAAAACTGACATGACGTTCTGGGAAAACAGCGTCCGTCTGGCTATTAAGTCAAGAGTGAGCTCATAACAGTTATTACCCGCCCTCACGAGGATCTCCACTCACAGCAGTGACAAAGATTTAATTTATGTTTGGAAGTTTCCATCTTGCATAAGTGTTTTGATATTTGCAGAATTGCTTTGGTAGATTGAACCGCCTATTGAACATGCTGGAACTGTATGTAATGCAGTGATGCTGAGAACATGCTGTTCTGTAAGTGCCGTCATGAAGGACTCTTGAATCAATAGAGCTTATGAGAGCGAATCTCAGGAAAACTCAAATTAAATATCTGAACAATATTTCACCCCAAAACTAATAGAAATGCATGAAGAACATGAAGCCTGCATTAGGACTTTATTTTTTTATGTATTGACCAGGTAACATTTTTCTCCCCCAAAAAAGGGAGAAATTACATACTACATAAAGAAAATTAAGCCTATTTGTAGGACCGTTAAGATTTTTTTTCAATGTGACTATTTTCATGGCAGTTAAGCACTTTTTTCCTTTCAAGCTCTTGTACAAAATAATGTACAAAATTCTCAGTATCGTTATAGAAATTAATTCAGTATACAACTGAAAATCTGCACAACAGATTTTAACAAAATATATAAAAAAATGTGCTTTACAAATTTACTTCACAATTATTATTGATTTATTTATTGTTTGTTTGTTTGTCATGCCAGAAACATTTTTATGCAATAAATAAATAAATATTTTTTTTTATTTTAGTTATTTATTATAATGCCAGAAATATTTAAGTTATATTTTGATATTCATTCATTCATTCATTCATTCATGTATTTATTTATTTATTCATTCATTTATTGCATGATAATAATAAGAATGAGACTTCTTTGTATTGTGGTACACTAAAGAAAATTGGTAAACAAAGTAAATAAATAAATTAAAAAAATAATACATAAATAATTATAATTTAAATTGTGAAGTAAATTTGTAAAGTACAATTATATAATAGTTAAAGCATATAACAAGTATATACTAGTTAAAATTAATTTATGTTGATTTAAATTTGAATTCTATTACAATAATGAGATTTTTGAATGGTGAAGATTATGCATCATTTTCTTTATGGAAAATACAATTTCTCCTTTTTTTTTTCTCCTTCTGATTTAGGACGTAAAATGTTACCTGGAAAATTCTCGATCAGATTTACAGACTAATATATAAATACTTAAAGCATTACATAGAAAAACCATCTTGAAAGACTGCAAAAATCAAATAAACAGGAAGTTCACTGGCACAGCAGTCACATGATCCATCGCTGAAGATGTCTAAAATCATTCAACTCCTTGTTATTAATGTACACAGCCTTGGAATACTTGTTTTTTTGGGAATGTTTTCTGTTTGTCATGATTTATTGGTCAACATCTTAGTTTCGTCTGCCAGAAAAAAAATAAATCCCATAGATTTACATTGAATTGAGTGTGGCCTCTTTTTTGTAAATGATTTAAAATGATTACTTCTTCATATATAAATTCTTAACATAAACAATTTACAACTCTCATGTCAGATTTGTTCACTACCAGCAGGTGCAAATCTCACACCAGCGCTTTTCTCCTCTCACTGCTGAATTGGTATCAGTCAGGGGCGCGCGGCGGTGAGGAGAGTGACAGGCCAGCGGGACGGAGGAGACGGGGGACAGCAGGGGTGACGGAGCTGCCATACACGCTCATATGAGACAGGTCTGATCCAGCCCAGGCTGTCAGACTACAACTGTCACATCACAGCTGTCACTAACAATCAGAGGGGCTTCACAAGCACACCAGCCTCTGTTGTAGGTACTGCTGAGGAAACCTGAAATGCTCCGCTGCATGCGTGAACAAGGGCTAACGAACAGATGCTAATGATCTTTTCATTAACTTGAGTCTGAATCTAAATTCGAATGCAATGTGTTATGTTGGTCCGAACCAGGTCACATTTGAAAAATGTCTTTCATTAAAGGAATAGTTTAACCAGAAATTCAAATCTGCTGAAAATGTACTCACTCTCAGGCCACCCAAGAATTAATTTCTTCATGAGAACAGATTTGGAGAAATTTAGCATTACATCACTTGCTCACCGATGGATCCTGGATTGAAGTTTGGAAGAAATCTTTCATGCAATCAAATTAAAAGAACCTAAATTTATGGTTATTTGAACCCAGAGCTGAACCACAACTTTTCGTATGAAAGAAACATCAAATTGAGAACTCATACTTAACTTATATTAAGTATGCTATTTAAATTTTAAACAGCATAAATCATTTGTAATGTTTAAAATTTTTGAGGTAAACACTTTGCTTCTCCAATTTGCTTCTAAAATATTTTTTTAATTAAAAATAATATTAACTTATGTTAATATTAAACTTTTAAATTTTATTTTATTTTTGAGCCAACATTTTACAGGCTAAATAATTAATTAATTAACACATATTTTATTTTGTTTTCAGATCACAATAAAATAAAATGTGAATTTATATTCATATTTATATATACATCAAACATTTTATTTTTTCAGTTGCCAGTGGATAAAATCAAGTCCCATCTTGCATTTTGTTTCTCATTGATTAACCTGATTCACTCAGAAATATGCCAGGTTACAGAAGTAAATTATGTTGCAAATGGCATTTTATGTTGACTTTATGATTTTTCACCTGCTTTAACCAATTCGAGAGCTCAAATAAGACAGCTGAGAAGCATTATTTAAGAAAAATTCTGGATGAAATATTGCTCTGCCAACAGCAATTTAGCTAAAATATGTATGTATGTACTGTATGTATGAATGAATGAATGAATGGATGAATTAATTAAATTAATTATTTTTAATTATTATTTTTTAATGGTTTTTTTTAATGGTTTTGAAATAATTATTTTATTCTCAGCCTAAAAGTTATGTTAACATTTATATTTACATGCACACCAAATGTTTTATTTTTATTTTTATACCCACATTTCCAATCAATTACCAATGGATAAAACCTGTGCTACATTTTACTAACTAAATAATACTCCTTTAGTACAGTGTTCTTATTAAAACAATTTGGCATGAAGCTTTGACATTTGACAGGTGGCGGTCGGATAAACAAACCTTGCTTTGGAAGGAGCCAAAATGAAATTGAGTCTCTGGTCAATGTTTTTCTCATTCACTCCATCGATATGGATGCAGCCAAACTGGAAACTCAATGGCCATAATCTGCTCAGGGCTCATAAAGCAGGGCTCAACGGTGGCTCCTGGCACAGCTATGGGCCTGATTTATTAACTCTCTAATAGGCTTATGGCCTCCACCCCATCGCTGCCTGTGACATTTGTGCTGAGCTGCGATCTTCTGCCTCTGTGTGCTTGTGTTTGTCTCTCCTGACTCTAACACCTCACCCTCCCTCCAGACAAACATCAGTCATCCCCTACTTCATGCCATCCACTTCTTATCACCATTCTTTACATCCTAATATCAGTTTTGGACAGTACTATCATTTATTAACTTAACATTTTTCTATTAAGATTACGCCCACGTTATATTTCACCCCAAATTGATAAGAAAAATTAAGTTATATTTTGATTAAAATAAACCTCTATTTAGACCACATGAAATGCCTTGGGCAACTTAGTGCAGTTCAATTTTATTGTTGAAACAGGAAATTGGGGCAGGTCATATTTGATCGCTTATCCTTCTATTAAAATAGGCTGTAGTTATAAACAAAATAATTATTTTATTATAGCATTTTTTTAGCTAAATATAGTAATAGTCAACAGGCTTCAGTTACATCACAACCATAAACAATGTCTTGCTACTTGTTAGTTTAATTAAGTAAAAAAATAATAATAAAATTAAAAAAATAATAATAAATGTTTTTAAATATAGCTGCAAGCAGCAATTACCTGGGTTCAAGTATTTTAAGACTTTTGAGCAATTATAGACATTTTAAGATGATTTTACCCCAAAAAAAAAAAAGGCTGAAAAATCAAATACAATCACAAGTAATATTATTAAATAATACATGCCTTTGACCAATAGGTGGCACAATATATATTTTTAGCACAAAGTGGTGCTGCCCTAAAACTTCTGGAGTACCTTCAGGGCATAAGATGGACAGCACATACCGAGTTTTGTAACAATACGCCAATGCTTTCGTAAATTATAGCATTTGAAGAAACAGTTCATAAAGGTGGATGCCCAAAATGGCCAACATGGGAAAATCAGATACTATTAAACTCGGTGTGCTTGTCCAAATCTAAAGAGACCCTTCTTGTGATATTTGGCCAAACCGTTCGGAAGTTATTTCTTAAAAAGAATAATTTTTTATATCTTCTGACCGCTATGTGGCACTGTGCTGAAACTGTGCAGATAACCTCAGGACATGGATGCAATAACAAACTCCATGTTTGGTCTGAACATCATAAAGCATTGAGGAGATATAGCCTCATGTTAACTTTGGATTATTCAAGAATGCTTGGGTCAATCAAAAAAATAGTTTTTGATAACTTTTTGCCAGGACCGTCAAGATGGCAAGGGGGCGGGGTCGATGTACGAGCCCGACAGCTCCTCCGCATCTGAAGCCTCCAACGAGTCAATTTTGGAGAAAATCGGACAAACTGTCTAGGACGAGTTTGAAAAAGTAGGTTTTTTACATAATATCAAATATTTAACAAAAAGTTTGTTTGATAGCAGTGGTTCTTGAGGCAAAGTTTTTCAGAATGTGGAAATCTAACATTCCCGGTGGCCAATTTCTTTCAAATTTCTCACAGAAGTCTAGGTCCATGAGTCAAATAAGCATACCAAGTTTCGTTCCAATCGGCCTCTGTTAACCTTGTCTAATAGGTGCTCAAACTTGATTGGCCAATGGTGACCATGTTTTTTGAGATACGCCAATGCCCTCAGATGTTGGTGGCACCTTGGACAAAGACACTGCATGCCAAATTTCAAGTCAATCGGACTAACGTAGTTATAGCAATTTTCATCTTTTTTTTCCCATGTTGTAGCGACACCAAGAAAGAAAGAAAAAAAAGAAAAATAAATTACTTTATTATTATATTTATTGTAAAATGTTTATAAATCATGTTAAGTTTGTCGTACTACCTGCAGTTTTGCTGATTTAAACAAAATATTTATTACAGTTTGTTTTATTGATTGAATGATTGACTGTTTGATTGAAATGCAATAATAGTCTGGCTTTAGTTATGTCACAGCCATAAATTATGTTTTGCTACTTGCTATATTGACAAAGTAGGCTGGCCACAATAAAAGGCCACTCTAATGGCGCTTTTCCACTGCATTGTATGATACGGTACGGCTCGGTACGGTTCACTTTTGGGGGGTTTTCCACTGGGTACAGTACCTGGTACCTTGTACTTTTTTTAGTACCACCTCGGTTGGGGTTCCAAGTGAACCTTACCGTTACCAAAACGTGACGTGTAAACTCTGCTTATCACGGCCGGAGAGAATCGTCACTACCTGCGTCACTGAAGAGGAGTGGACCAACATTCCACAGGCCACAATCAACAACCTGATCAACTCTATGCGAAGGAGATGTGTTGCACTGCGTGAGGCAAATGGTGGTCACACCAGATACTGACTGGTTTTCGGACCCCCCCGGACCCCCCAATACAGTAAAACTGCACATTTTAGAGTGGCCTTTTATTGTGGCCAGCCTAAGGCACACCTGTGCAATAATCATGCTGTCTAATCAGCATCTTGATATGCCACACCTGTGAGGTGGATGGATTATCTCGGCAAAGGAGAAGTGCTCACTAACACAGATTTAGACAGATTTGTGAACAATATTTGAGAGAAATAGGCCTTTTGTGTACATAGAAAAAGTCTTAGATCTTTGAGTTCAACAAGTGTTGCGTTTATAATTTTTTCAGTGTAGATAGATAGATAGATAGATACCTGTAACATAATACTTTTTTAACAGCATAAATAGAAGGTGGTACGTCAACCTAAAATGATTTATAAGGTCATTTCTGAGCACAGATCATTTAAAAACACCCATCACAACAACTACTTTTAGCTGCAAGTCTTTTGAACATGTTTAATGGTTATGTGAACCATTTTTGCCATTGTACCTTTGTAAGTTTAGCACAGCACAGCACACTGTACCTGTTAGAGCACAGGAGAAAACCAACTGCAAAAATTAGCATCCCAAACCTAGCTATTATGTCATAAACTCTTGCACCTGGGCTGCTCTTAAGACAGCGAACATAAGGACAATTTACGCTCCCATAAAGACAATTGCAAATGTCAGAGCTGTGAGTCCGTAAATGGAAAATTAAGAAGACAAATCACACTTAAATAAGTCCTCTTACTGAAAGCTACCAAACCAGAGCACTAAGTACATTTCGACAAAACAATAGAAAACCAAGCATATAATTCACGAGTATAATGTTGGCAGTAGAACAGCCGGGCTCAATTACGCTAGCCTAGATCTCTGGAGAAACAGCAAGCTGAGTGAAGCGTTTGGCTCCGAGCAGGAACAGAAGTCTACAGCCGAAGCCTGTTCTGTTGTTAATATTCAAAGCGTGCAATTACATGGCATTTCCCAACCCCAGCCGTGCCAACACATTTAAAAGCTCTGCATGTTTAAGTAGTTATGATCATTTGAAGTTTTAAGGCTGTGAGAAAGAAAAGGCAGGTAAGTTCAGACCTTTAAAGTATATTCATAGAACTCTGAAAGCTTAATGCAGTTTTGCTTTTTGGTACAGTGTTTCTACTTCTTCCAAATGCTGTGCTTTTATTTATTATTTCTCATTTTTTGCAAGAATGCATGTATACAGTGTTATTAGCAAAAATGCTAATTTGCTTATCATAGCACCACCTTGTGGTTAATTCTTGCAAAATTTGGTACACAGACACTACGTACGAACACGTCAACTTTCGTGACAGTCGGCCATTCTGATTCAACCTTACAAGCTGTTGAAATTTGATTGACTGCTGTTGGCCATGTTTTTTTTTTTTTTTCTCATTTGTCTAAGTAATATTTAAAGAATATGTTAGATGTGTATGAAAAATGACACATACCAATTTACCACTTCATAGTTCAAATGGTTGCAAGGTTATAGTTATAGTTATAGGCTGCCGTGTGTTTTGAGTTTGAGCTCCGTCAAGTTAAATCTTTGTCGTCTAATTTTTTATCTTAAAATCAGTTTTATACACCATCATTTTCATTTCTATAACGTGTGAATGTGGAGAGGCAGACCCAGCTGAGAGAGCGGAGAGCCGCACTGGAAACATCCCAGGCTGACGATCACAAGTCCGAGGTAAGTATACAGCGCGCTGCTACCACCTCTACTCCGTGTGTTTCTCTGCACAGGCCCAGTTCTGTTTTATTACGTCTTAAATTTATTTTTCCGTACATTTCTGCCATATGTACATTAACTGACAGTCACCACTGATAAGCTACCACTAAATATTGTAGAAACTTCATTTGCTGTAAAGTTGCTTTGCAATGATTTGTATCGTGAAAAGCGCTGTACAATTAAACTTGACTTGACTTGACTTATAGTGGTTTTTCAATTGTAGCACCCCCTATGGCTGGAATCTGTCAAAACGTATATTGCATATAAACTCGTAGCTTATGCCTCCAACAATATTTGAAACTGTGGTATGCTACGGTATCCTTTGGAGTATGTATATTGTATATGAACACAAGAATCATTAAGAAACATCGTATTACCATCGTGTCTTAGGACATCAATGTGTCATCACGAGCCGCAGGGTTTAATTTGGATTTGTCTGTGCATGTTTTTTTTAACTCTCATAGATTTTGTTACCATTGCCATGCATTATACGACTGATAGACTGCAACGGTTAAAGTTAAAAATCATCATATGTGTTCTACTGAAGAAACAAAGTCACCTACGTCTTGGATGCCCTGGGGGTAAGCAGATAAACATCAAATTTTCATTTTTGGGTGAACTATCCCTTTAAGCTAATCACAATATACTTTCACCAGCTGAAGTGAAAAAATCAACAGTTCTCGAAGGACTGCCCAATCAGAAAATCCATAATATACAAAATAAACCAGTACACAAATTAAATGAAACAATGATTCATTGCTATTTTAGCAGTCAATAATGAATTCATGACAATTGTCCATGACCCTTGAGTTGGGTTTTTAATCTATTGCTGCAGTGATAATGTATTTTTGTTGGCCAACTCATAAATTCCATCTACAAAAACCCAAAACAGGATTTTTCCATTGGCTTTTGGGTAACTGCAGAAAATAAGCTCTGTGACCAACAAAAGTTCATGATTCATACAGGATTTGTTAATCATTATAATCTTCACAAATGAACACAACTTTTATCAATTTTGAAGCCTAAATACAACTGCCAGAAGTAAAAAGCTAAACATAGGGCCCTATCATACGCCCGGTGCAATGCGGCGCCAGGCACGACGCACATGTTTTTTGCTAGTTTCAGCCCGACGCAGTTGTCATTTTCATGTCCTGTGATAAATATAAAAATGCCTACATGTCATAATGGATAGTCTTTGCATGTATCAGAATTACGCACACGAGCAGATCCGTTCCCTCACTAGAGAAGCGCTCTGTTTTTCCGCTTGCATATTCCACCATGTAAATAGCGAATCCGCCATGGCGTGAGCGCAACTGACTTTTAAAGGGAATGGGACATGAGACTCTGATTGGTTTATGGCACGGTACACCCAAAACACACCCATTACTCATTGAGAGAATAGGGACAACCCTTTTAGACCATGTGCCGGGCGCGCCGACCATTTTTCCCATTGTTAAACTAGCAAAAGGGGATTCTGACACGCCCTAAGCGCTTAGATTGTTAAAATAGGGCCCATCATCTTATAGTATTCTACTGTAATACATGCTATGTTGATTAGCAATGCATTATAAATCCTCTTCTTATCTTCATATTCTTATGAAAATACCGGAGATGGCTTGAAGAACACAGATAAACCATATATTGTCACAGTTGTCTGTTTATTGTCTTCTTGTTTGATCAGTTAAAGCATTTCTATCTTATTCGTTTATTCAGTTAAAGGATAAAGGATACTTTTCATAAAGGATGCCTTTATCAAAAATGGTACCAAATATCAATATTATTTAAGGTATCGTATTGAAGCTATAAATTTCAGTATTGAGTCAACACTAGAGGAAACCCACGCCAACATAGGTAGAACTTGTAAACTCAATACAGAAAGGTCTCAGATGCAAGAAGGACTCGAACTGGGGATCTTCTTGCTGTGAGGCAACATTGCTATCCACTGAGCCACTATGAGAAAGTAGAGAATCTGAATGCATATAAATGAGCATATCCTTAAATGGATGCATTATTGAAGGCACACTGACAAACAGTGAGATGAATCCCACCTTATTGAAAACAGTCCTTCAGCTCTCTTTGTTATTTCTTTACATTTAAAATGACTTTTCTGCTTATTCAGCTCTTGTCCATTACAGTCAATGAGGCAGCAAATTGAGATATAGCCCTAGACCTTGAAGTGATATTTCTCTGTCATCCTGTGAGTCAGGTTGATATTGCTCAGAGTATATGTGGAGCGTCCTGACAGATTACTCTATTGATCTTCAGGTCTGCCGGACTCTTCACAAAGAGAGATGCTGTTTTAAACACATCAAATATCAAGCAGTTTACACATGAGCAAACCTTTATGGTTGTCTGTCCTAAATGCTTGTGTATTTTAGAGAAACTATCAGTGGGCCATTATTCTTGTACTGTGCATTCAAAACTTTTCCAAGAGTTCTCAAAAAATGTTTTTTTTTTCATTGACATTCAATGCACTGTTTATAAAGCAAAACAAAATTCTGAGAAAACATTGAATAATTCTCATGTTGAGTTAACATAACTGTGCTTTTGACACGCCAGTCAAATATAGGCTTTGTGCCATAAAGATGCTCTGATAGTTGAAGTAGTTCAGTTGCACTCACCAGTGTCATATCAGCGTGATCAAGCCTGGGATGTATTGAATGTTGATGCACAATTGATTGATAAGGAGTTTATGCTGCAAATGATCTTGGATCTTATTAGGGTCATCTGTGGTTGATTGATATATCTGTGGTTAATTGCATTTTGATATACACACTAAAGCAGAAATGTATCACTGTCTGTCACACACAGACTTAAGGATATTCTCATGCACTGTTCTGTATTTAGATTTGTACTGTAAAGATAACTGCAAATAATTAATAGACCTGTCTCATTATTCACTGCCAAAAGTGATATTAAGATTGATGCTCAAATTGATCAAAATAATATAATATTAGTCATGTAAACATGTTGATGGATTTTCTTTATGGCTTTGTGGGCATCAGAAAGCTTCGTTCCTGGTTTTTTCATGAGTCAAGTCTTGAGATTTTGCTTCTTTTGCGATGCGGTCATATTGATCCCATACAGAGCACCTGCGCAACATACAGACATGTATTTCAAAGTCCTTTTGAAGGATTTATGATGTTATGTTGTGGAAGACCTCAGTCAGTCCGTGTCGGCCACAACACCTCGAGCACTACCACACTGAGCACAGGTGCCCCACAAGGCTGTGTGCTCAGCCCGCTGCTCTTCACGCTGCTGACCCACGACTGCACTGCCAAGTTCAGCTCCAACCACATCATCAAGTTTGCGGATGACACAACGGTGGTAGGTCTCATCAGCAACAGTGATGAAACGCACTACAGAGAGGAAGTGGCAAAGCTGGCTGAATGGTGTGGCACTAACAACCTGTCCCTCAATGTAAATAAGACAGAGGAGGTTGTGATGGACTTCAGGAGAAACTCCATTGACCACCCCCCACTGACCATCGACAGCTCGACTGTGGAGAGAGTCAGCAGCACTAAATTCCTGGGGTGCACATCACAGAGGATCTCACCTGGACCACCAACACCATGTCACTCTCCAAGAAGGCACAACAGCGCCTACACTTTCTCCGCCGGCTGAAAAGAGCAAGTCTCCCTCCACCCATCCTCACCACATTCTACAGGGGAACCGTTGAGAGTGTGCTGACCAGCTGTATCACTGTCTGGTACGGGAACTGCAGTGCTGCTGACCACAAGACTCTACAGCGGACAGTGAACACAGCTCCA
>NW_015540882.1:571759-596106 GCF_001515605.1 Sinocyclocheilus anshuiensis | reverse complement strand
CCATTGACCAACAAAAACCTGGTCTAAAGTCTGGCGCAATATTTCTTTTGTTATTTAAAGAGCGCGTTAGTAATATGTGCCTATAGGCGGGTGCACAACGCGCATACACTTTGCTTATTACACACACAGCAGCAGCCAGCAGCACACAAACATTTTTAAAAATTAAAAATTAAAGGATTAAAATGTAAAAGATTATTACATAAATAATAAATATAAAAATGCCAACATGTCATAATGGATAGTCTTTGCATGTATCAGAATTACGCACACGAGCAGATCCGTTCCCTCACTAGAGAAGCGCTCTGTTTTTCCGCTTGCATATTCCACCATGTAAATAGCGAATCCGCCATGGCGCGAGTGCAACTGGCTTTTAAAAGGAATGGGAGATGAGACTCTGATTGGTTTATGGCACGTTATGCCCAAAACACACCCATTACTCATTAAGAGAATAGAGATTACCCTTTTAGACCATGTGCCGGGCGCGCCGACCATTTTTCCCATCCTTAAACTAGCAAAAGTGGATTCGGACACGCCCTAAGCGCAATTGCGCCGTGCGCTTCAGACCATACGCTTAGATCGTTAAAATAGGGCCCATAGTCTTTAAATGAATGTCACCCTAATTAAGCTTAAGACAACTCTTTCAGTCTTTCTACAAACATTTCCCCTGAAAGTTTGTGTTAAAATTAGTGGTGTCAAAATGAGTGCGTTAACGCATTTTTTCAGTTTAACGCATTAAAAATATTTTACGTAATTAATGGAGGGGTGGGGCTAGGGTTGGCCACCCCACTCACAACTGCTGCTTCTGTCACTTTTTCTCTTGACAAGAAGTGCATTTATTCAGTCACAGAATGACTGAGAACGGGAGACATTTCAGACGAGCACTTCACTTCAGCGCCAGGCGCGAGTCAAAACGAGTGTGGAAACGGTACTGTGCTCGCAGCGCGTGCTCTTCAATTGCACGCACAAAGGCGCCGGCGCGCGCTGTAGCCTGTATCCTTTCATATCAAAGCGTGAAATAAACTACGTGCATGCAATGTCGTGGTCAGTTAAGTCATGAAGTTACCAAAAAGGCGATTAAAACTGCCTTAAAACTGTGCATGCATGTAATATATTTTATACGAGTCACATTTAAGAACATGTCTCTGAAATGGTTTTCAAAACTGTCCTGGAGCAGCCCAGCACTGTCTCATTCATCTAACACACCCGATTTAACTCGTCAGCTCATTAATAGAGACTTTAAGACCTGAAGTGGTCATAAAAGGTAAAAAGATTTGAGAGAAAATATGATGCTTGTCAGATCCACATCACGTTCAGCAGCGGCAGCTCTTAAAGAAATAACAGCCAAAATAACCTAATAACCAGCTGCTGTGATGTCTATTAGTCTATTAGTGTCTGATAATTTCGATTTCTGTATATTTCTTTAAAAAGTTATTTTTTAAAGTCTAATAAATGTTCAAATTGATAGCCCTCAATTATATTGTAATGTTGAATGGCTAGGGGGCCCGCTGGGGCAATTTTATAGATAAATCAGAATTAGTATCATTGATACTGGCCTTCAGTCATAAAAAAGATGCCATTAAACAAATATTTTAAAATATACGGTCTTTATGTTGTTTGTACATTAATTTGAAGATTGCATGTGAAATTATTGCAATATAACAGTATATTTAAAAACTTTATTTATTTATTAATTAGTAATTTTTTTTAAATCGATTGAAAGCACTAGTTAACCTTTTAGGCACCATGGATTTTTTGAAAAATGCTGGATTTTGACATCACGATTTCAAAAGCTTACATTTATTATAATGGGTTTATGTGAAGATTTTTTTTTTAAAGTCTAATAAATGTAAAAAATTGATAGCTCTCATTTATACTGTAATGTTGAATGGCAATAATCAATGGTCAATTTAATAGAGACATCAGTATAGGTATCCGTGATACTCACCTTCAGTCATAAAAAGATACCACTGAACAAATATATAAACATATACTGTCTTTGTTGTTTGTACATTAATTTGAAGATTGCATGTGAAATTATTGCAATATAACAGTATATTTAAAAACTTTATTTATTTATTAATTAGTAATTTTTTTTAAATCGATTGAAAGCACTAGTTAACCTTTTAGGCACCATGGATTTTTTGAAAAATGCTGGATTTTGACATCACGATTTCAAAAGCTTGTGGCTTGAAAGGGCTTAAAGATAGAGATCTACTGTAAATGAGAAAAATGTTGGGCATGACCGAAAGTTTATGTGGGGTGTAAATATACTTGTCTAATTTGCATATTATGACGTCATTAGGGGGCGGCCATCTTGAATTTCATAATATTCAAGAGTTACAAACAAAAGAAAGCTGTGACAGTACAGTAGACTTGTATGGTGTAATGATATTTAATGTCCTTGACAACATCTGTAGTCCCATTTAGCCACTTGTTTTTTCAAGACAAGTAAAAGCTTTAAAAATCACAGGGGGTTATTATAATTGTTTTTTATGTCATGAAATGTGAACATTTCTTGAGCTTGTGTCAAACGCACCTTATTTCAGGCATTTAGCCAAAAACCCTTTAAAAAAAATTGACTTTGAACCGGAAGTGCTGAAACGCTAACTTGTTGCCGGGTTTTGGCCTACAGATACATCATTCCTGCAGCACTCCATCTGCATACACTAAAACTATGAACTCTTTTGTGAAGAAAAAACACATCGAGTGTGTAGCAGAAGAGTAGACGATTTTTGGGACATACGTCATAAAATCGCGTCTTGAAACCTCTCTTAATACCACTTGCCTCTGACTAGCAATAGCTATTTAATTTCTTCAGCTGATGTTCTATGACAAATTGTTGAAGGGTAATTTCAGACATTTAATCAAAAACTCATTCAACAAAACAACCCATTGACTTCAAGACGATGGAATCGGAAGTGCTAAAATGCTAACGTTTCGGCCTACAAAAAATGTCTTCCCTAGCAGCATTCTATTTGATTACCCTAAAATTATGTACTCTTTTTGTGAAGAAAAAAAAAACACATTCTTTTGAGTGTGTAGCAGAAAAGTAGACAAGTTTTGGGCCACACATTACTACCACCTCATAAAATTGTATCTTGAAACCACAACCTCCTTTCTCCCTCATAACACCCCTTACTTCTTTACTTGATGTTCCACTACAAAGTACTTTTCAATAAGACAGGCATCAACACAAAACAGAAAACAATGTTCATCAAACCACTTCATGCGGTCTGTGAAGTACTGTTGTCATTGGGCTCAAGGTATTCGAACGCCTCAATATCAAACACTCATACATACACGCACACACAATCTGTCCACTGCCATGGCATATGTTGACTATTAGTCATCAACTGCACCTCTGAAGGCTTCCCATCTCTGACGACACAGCTCCTATCTCGCCAAGCCAGCAGGTACAAAAAACTAATTAACAGTCATAAACAGAACAACGCTACTCTGCAACTCGCAGCAGACAGCTGGTGGTGCTGTCATTTATTGGAAGGCTCAGACCCCTTTTTCCATTCATAACAATAGAAAAGTGTCTGCGGTCCATTTGTAGTCTCAGACAAAGCGGCTAAGAGGGTGAGCGGGGGAAATCGATGCTTTTGCAGGGGAGATCAATCATGGGGCCGGCAGGCTGATAAAACTCAATGTGAAGTGAGGGCCATGGGTTGTTTTTCAATAGGAGACAGTGCATTATGTACTGCAAACATAGAGACTGTAACCGGGGTGGACTAGCGTGCTTCTCAGGAGAGAGCCTGCAATGACTTCTGAATCTGGGGTGTAAGCCAGAGATGGTTTCGGCCTCAGATGGCACCCTTACATACCACCTACAGTCCGTTTGCTGACTGTCTGATCCATATGGCCAAATAAAAATGGCTGAATAGTTAGCAATTAGCATACGCAACCATACAAATAAGCATGTTCTTCTGTGTTATGTCTACAATTGTTTGTGGACAGACACTGCTGTCCTATTAGTTTTGATCAGCAATGGCCTATTATTGTGGTATCATCAATTTCAGACTTACCTGTTCTTAAACGGAACATACTGCACAAGTGAACAGAGGTTAGCCACTTTATGTCAGTCAGACATTTCTTCAAACAAAATGGACAAAAATTCATGCAGATAGTCTTTAAGATTGTATTAAACTATGCAAATTTACAGTCCTTTTAAAGGGGTCATATGATGCTTTTTTAAAGATAATTATCACAATCAGCTTGTAACACTCCAAAGAGAAAGGAAAACTTGAAATCGCATCATATGACCCCTTTAAGCAAGTCAGTTCACTCAACGGGAATTTTGTTTATGCCCCGGGACCAGTGTTGCCAAATCAAATGGAATTGGGCTACTTTTACACTGTTGCTGCAGGTGTTTTTTTTCAGTCCGTGGGTTAAAGCGATATCCCCCCACCCCCTGGAACGCGACTAGGCTAGTTTTGATTAGCAGTTGTGTTGATTTTGTTTCGCAGACCTGGCAACCCCGCCTCATATCCATTCTTACAAGTACAGCTATTTACTCAAATGTGGAAAGATGGACTTTATATCTTTAAAGATCTTTACAACTCTTTGTCATACTTACATTGCAAAAATGATTTCAAAGCTGAGTTCTTTAGTCATTTAAGTTGACATAACCTTCAGTTCCTGAACTTTTTCGCTCAACTTAACATGTTACATTTTTACAGACTCAACTAGTTTGAGTAAGTTGACACAACAAAAGTATTTGCCCCCTCAACTTAGAGATATATTTTTGTGGATTTATTTTAATAACAATATCATGTTTTCAACAACATATTTTGTGGAATCTTGTGAAGACAGATGCAGATAAAAAAAAGTTTGTCAGCCAAAGATGGAAAATTTTCACCATCATCAAATTTAGTAAGTATATTTGTTCTTACTGGGTTAAAAACTTAGTTGTAGCTATAAGATCTAAGAAGAGTATAAGAGTATGTCAATAATAAAACTTGTAAAGTTGAAAATAGTATATTCTTAGCATATTCTAAGTAAACTTTCAAAGCAAAAAGACCACTCAAAGTTGAGAGAAAAAAAATCAATAAAGTTTTGAGTTAGCATGTTGCTAAGCTAAACACTTGATACTCGTTTAATTCATTTAAATGATACTCATTTAAAACAAATACAGATTTTACTGTGTATTCTTTAGTGCCTTTGTTCATAATAAGGTACATGTAAAGCTGATTGAGAATTCGGTCAAACAAAAGTATTTAAGTAGTCTGTGTAAGTAAGATGCCTAACTTTTGGAAATGCTTTCAAAATGGGAGCGTTCCTACGATGTGTTAAAATGCTACCTCCGTAGGCAGCTCACAAGGTCTTGGAAGAGAGTACCTGTTTAGAATCACCTTGAGCTCTAAAATGTGTTCATGGTTCGGGTGCTGAAAAAGAGCTAGTGGTTAACTGAGGGGCATTTGATGAGATCAAGAACTCGAGAAGTTAGTTTTACACTGCAGAGAATGATGATACTCAAAGTTGAGTCTGAAAAGTAACAATAATAGGTGGACTGAAACTGAGGAGTCAGTAACCAGGGATGACAACTTGAACCAGAGGTGAATAAAGATCCATTGATGTGGTTAGGAGCAAGAAATGGAGGTGGACACTGACTATGCCATGACTCTGTATGGGTGGACAAGAAATCCAAGCAACCGGTGTCATTTCCCAGACACATACAGTATTGCATGATTTGAGGTGTTATTTATGCGGGATAAAATATGTGGTATGAGTTTAGGGTTTATTAAATATATAAAAAGACTATTAAATGTAATAATAATATTTAGTTTAAAATTAAGGTTTAAATAACTTAACTATTACATTTATGTGAAGTTACACATTTTATTAATGTAGGTCACCACTGAGATATAACTGCATATAACACAATCAAAAGCATTTAATGAGAGCAGTTAAAAGAGTATCAAACCAAAAATGTTCTTCAGTAGTGAGACACAAAAAAAAGATCAAAACAACAATAGGAAACATGCTGTCTTTGAAATGTACGGGGAAAACAGCATGTAGCTGTCCCACAGGAATGAAAGACAATGCAGACCTTAAAAACACGCATGCAACGGCAGAGCAAAGGAGCGAGAGAAAAAGTAAACGCTGAAACTGAGATTTTCACATCAATTATTCATCGTGCTGAAGGCCTCTGTGCTGCAAGGCTACCAAATCTCATGTCAACGTTTCTTTGCCTGGTTCTTCAAATAAGTGAGACTACCAAAAAAAAGAAATAAATAAAAAATCCTTCATTATTTTAGTTTCTTTAGGGATCTTTTTATCTCCCACAACCTTAAACTTTTCTGGATAATGCAACAATGTTAAACCATTAGCATCTCCAGCTCTGTTTGAGATTCAATCTGCTGACGTTGGTCATGCTAAAAGACAACAGACACCATGGTCTTAAAGGGTTAGCTCACCCAAAAATGAAAATTATGTCATTAATTACTCACCCTCATGTCGTTTCAAACCCGTAAGACCTTCGTTCATCTTCGGAACACAAATTAAGATATTTTTGATGGAATCTGAGAGCTGTCTGACCCTGCATCTGACCCCAAGTCCAGAAACGTAGCAAGACATCGGTAAAATAATCCATGTGACATCAGTGGTTCATCCGCAATTATACGAAGCTACAAGAATACTTTTTGTGTGCAAAAGAAAAGAAAAAAAAACGACTTTATTCAACAATTTGTCTCCGCGTCACCATGTAGCGCCATTTTGGAGAATATCCGCTGGACGTAAACAGTGTA
Source organism: Sinocyclocheilus anshuiensis (assembly GCF_001515605.1). NCBI lineage: Eukaryota > Metazoa > Chordata > Actinopteri > Cypriniformes > Cyprinidae > Sinocyclocheilus > Sinocyclocheilus anshuiensis. The sequence goes on along the minus strand of NW_015540882.1, from coordinate 589,357 downwards.
TGCTGTTCTGTGTCAGCTGCGTCACGCCGGATCTGTTTCCTACGTTGTTGTGATTTGATCTGAATGGAAACCGCGTATCCGTGTGACGCCGCTGACACATGAGGGTGAGTAATTAAACGACAATGAAACGACATGAGGGTGAGTAATTAATGACAGAATTTTCATTTTTGGGTGAACTAACCCTTTAATAGCTAATAGACAAACGTCCTGCAGTGATGCCACATTCAACACAAGTGAGCCTGTCATGTGAATGATTTTATATTTTTTTGAAACTGCATCAAAACAAAGAAAACCACAAACACACAACTGATGTGCCCTATTTCTAAAAGCAACTTTCCCCACAAGTTATGGGTTTCATTTTACATATCTAAAGTTGTTTTTGCTGCACTGACATTTCTATGAATTATGATTGTGAGTGATGTTTTACTTGTTAAACTTCAATGATGACTGAATATAACCATACAAAACATATAAATTATTTTATTATATAAATTATGTATATATATATATATATATATATATATATATATATCTCAATAATCATATTAGGCCATATTGTGCTTCCTTTTTATTGTCCCCGAATTTAAGACCTCTTAAAATGATAATTAAGATTTTTGTTATACCATTTGGATGTTTAGGACATTTTATTACCTTAAAATTAATCAAACTTAATTTAAGACATTTTAAGATTTTTAAGGACCCGTGGGGACACCGTACTAAAATATAAAAACATGTCTACACATACACATACATATTATATACACTATTATTCAAAAGTTTGGGCTCAGTAAACATATTCTGAAAGAAAGAAATACTTTTAATCAGCAAGGATGCATTAAAGTGATCAAAAGTGACACTGTTAGGGGAAAAAATTATATTTCCAATAAATGCTGTTTTTAACTTTCTATTAATCAAAAACAATAATAACAGACAAAAACAAATGTTTCTTCAGCATCAAATCAGCATATTAGACTGATTTCTGAAGGATCACATGACACTGAAGACTGGAGTAATCATGCTGAAAATTCAGTTTTGCATCACAGGAATAAATTATATTTTAACATATTCATATAGAAAACAGTTGATCCAATAAATCAAAACCATAAGAAACTTCTTTCAAAAACATAAAATAAATCTTGCCAACCCCATACTTTTGAACAGTAGTGTTTTTTGCAGCACATACAATACTTAGGAAGAAAGCGTTAACTATCCTGACTATTTCAGTTATGGCACATTAACTAAAAAACAAGCTATTATAAAGACTCTTTACATCTCTGACAGGGTCATCACTAGAGTTTCAGCCTTAATCATTGACCTTGTCCTCTGGCTGAGCCTTAGAACCTCTTCAGAGAAGGCAAACCCCATGAGGATACACCCACCAGGGCCATAAAGTAAATTGGTTTCAGCACCTCAATCCCATCCTCATTCTGCTCATGATTTAGAGGAGGAGCAGGGCTCTCTCTGGGGTGCCAGCAAGCCACAGAGCTTTCATACAGAACACAGTCTGACACCAGAGCCGCCCGCTCCGTCCCCCAGGAACCTCCTGGAAGACCTGTGTTGTCGATCCCTCAGTTTAGCCCATTAGCTGCAGGGTTTATGGAGCATGGAGTGAAGCAGGAGTCTGAATCATGAGGAGCTCATCAGCCCTGGGGCCCAATGCCTGCTGTGACCTTTGATATAACCCTCAGTAAGGTGTCAATCAGAGCCAGAGACATCTTCCAATTCCTCAATCTTGCTGATAAATTGGAGACTTAAGTAGAATCGGGTGGGATAAAGGGATATAGGTCATCTAAGAAGCAGAAATATTTTGAGAGCAAAAGAATGAAGGAAATAGAGGGGGTCACTGGTTTAAGCACTCCATCACAAATTAATCACTTATTCCTAGATCCACTAGTATAGTACAACGGAAAACTCTTTATGCCCAGTGGGATGTGGGTTTGTGTATAAACAAGATTGCATTGAGCGCTAAAACAGATCCATCACTATGGTGCTTTTGTGTAAACCAGGGTGGGCGAAATTTCCAACAGTTCCCTAGTATTTCAAGAACACAGTCCTCTCTGTCAACACATGCAAGAAATACTTACAGTTTTGTCGCCCCTTTTGATCCCTGATATAGTTATGTTTATGAAAGGCCTTCACATTACAAAATGGAAAAAACTGAGGTGGTGTTGAAAATGTAGACCCACCTCTGGTTTCCTCAATCTATCTCAAAGTTTCAGTTACATGAAGTGACTTCTTTGTGAAGGTTTTCATTCATTCAAATGTCAGGGCTTCATCTCATTTGAAAGATGGAACACTGAAATGTCAAAAATTCCATTCTCATCGCTGTAATATGAAGAAATAAATAAATAAATAATGACATTACAATTTTGTGTCCCTATTCTCAGGATATCTACATCTCCAGTGCTTTTTAATACCCTTTTCTAAGACCTTTTCAAATTTTTTAAGACCTGCACATCACTTCAAATCTATATCCAAACCAAGAAATGCTTGCAATTACGCTAATGTAAAAACAAAGTGAGCCTTTGTGTCAGGGTTACTGGTAACTGAGCTAAACTGAGTTAAACTTGTAACTGAGCTAAACTTGCACCCTCAGTGTTTTATAGTGTGGTATAGTATGTGTTTGCTTTGTGGTGGAGTAATCTCACAGTTTAAACAATTACATTTAAACAAGGCCTATTGAACCCCCATGACCTAATGATTGTCTTTCCCACAGCACAGCTATTAAAAATTCCATTTAGGCAATTAGCAAGATCTATCGGTATATATGTAAAGCTCATTAAGAGGTGTCTCCCGGCCCCATATGAGCTTAATCGACCTCACAGCAGACAAGCTCAGATATTGATTTAACACGTCATCTATGTTGGCCAAAACCGTATTGACTGCCTATTTGCTTTTAACCGCCAATGACGATGATTGACTAACCACTTTTACAGCAGTGTGCTTGAGGAACTCTGCCTGAGTACAGCAAAGGGCAACCTAAAAGCATAAGTTTATTTATTGGGCGGGCTGGAGCTGGAAACATCGGTCACTGCCAGAGTGACAGATGGTGTGACAGGCCACCCCACTGCCCGTGAAGCATACGCAAGGCTGAAGAGCTTTATTTTTACAGCAATAAGTTTTAACAGTCAAGCCCAAATTGTTCACTGCTAAAAGCTTTGAGTGGGTGAAAAGACACCAAAGTAATTCAAATCTGATGAGCCCTGAAAATCAGCTTACATGTCAAGCAAATACCTTATTTAAAGTCTTAACAGAATCTATGATTTGTCCACATCAATGCACACAGCAGCTGAAACCTTTAATTGGGAAAACAACTATGGACACATTGAACAAGGACATGAATAATTGGAAGAAAGAAAAGATTCTGATTTTGTTCTGGTGACATTCTAACAGTTTTGTGTGGTTTGGTATTAAAGGTCTGGACTAGCAACCAAAATGTTTTATGATTAAGTCCTAGAGAAAAAGAATCTTCAGAGCTTCTCTCTTGTGCCCTTAAGGATGGTGCTTCACTCTGATTTGGTCGAGGTGGACAGTCCGCAGGGAGGTCTATAATACCTGGAGAAAGCAATCTGTCAGTCTATTTGCTTGGTTGCCTTGAAAGACCCAGTTTGAAATTTAAGAAGTGTGCCATTTGTAATCTTCCATCATTGCTCATGGGAAATGAGTTGTGGACAGATACATTTTTGAGCCAGTCTCCTAAGCTGTAAATGCCATGCGACTAATCACTCCACAGTCATCGTCATGACATTGATGCTGACTGGCTCATGGCACCACAAGACAGAAAAACAACATATAACATTTTATCGTACCATATCTATATATTGATTAAATCTAGATCACAGAAGGACAAAGTATAAGAATCCTTCTTGAAAAGAGGATAATTGTCTATTGGAATCTATAACGTCTTTGTTCTACAAGTGTCAAAATATTTTAGTGTAACTGTGAAGGATGCTAAAATGGTTGTAGGCTAAGTCCCAAGTATTAGGTAACCCAGAATCTGAAAGTTTAGTCCAGGGGTGCCCAATCCTGCTCCTGCAGGACCAACTCCCTTCAAAGTTGAGCTACAACCCATAATTAAACACACCTGAACCAGGTAACCAAGGTATTTACAAGATCTAGACACCTCCAGGCAGGTGTTTTGGAGCAGGTTGTAGCTAAACTGCAGGATATTAGCAGGAATGGGCACCCCTGGTTTAGTCACTGTGCCGTAACCAAGCTATTCAGGGAACCCAAGTTGCTCAAAGAGAACTACTCCATCAATTAGTGTACCATACACTTTGGATGGCAATTAGAAGTCCCGCCGAAAGTTGCTCCTAATGACTTCTTGAAGAATGTTTCTTCCTTTAATCTCTGCCTTGAGATAAATATATTCCACATTGAATGCCTACACCTTGTCTTAAGGGCAGATCTGCGTACATTACCTCAAGTTTCTTAGTGGCTTCTTGGTCTCTCTGGACCTGTTTACACCCGGTCTCTTCATACATTTTCTCTGATCGGATAGCTATATATAAATTTTACTCCTCCCAAAATGTTAAAATAATAAACGTGTGTGACAGAGTGTTATAAGCTATATGTCATGTCATAGCCAGATATGACAGCGCTAATGCTACACGCATCGCCGTGGATGAGTAGCTGAGCATCTCTTCAGCAAACCGACATGCAAACATTTGTTCATGTGAAATTTGCACATAGCGCGGGAATTGCAGATCGGATTTATATCCGTTTTTTGCGGAGACACATTAATGTGGCCAAGTCTAAATGGAACCATTTTAACAAAATCAGATAGCTATCCGATAATAGAAAATGCATGAAGTGACTGTAGGAACTGCTTATGAACCCAGAGACCTCCCTACTCCACAATGTCTGCTTGCAGTAGACATTTAAACAATCAATTGCGGTTAGTGCCTAAGTGGACCCATTACTACTTCTAGGGCCCAGAAATGGCATCATCAACCATTTCCAGGCAATTATAAGAAGAGGCTGGCCACAGACTGAGTGGAATTATTGTCTGTTTGCCTGGAGACAGCAAACCTCTTGCAATTGTCAAGAGTTCTGTTGTTCTGTTCGGGTATGTAAGGTGTATCCAGTGCTCAACAAAGTGAGAAGCTCTTCAGAATGTCTGATGGTGGTTCTTCTGCCTTTCAGCTGTGAATGCTGAGCTCAGATGCAAGGTCTCACCTTAAAGAAGTCCTGAGAGTCATTAATATGGATGATACCCAAAACACTCCCACCTCCAATTCCGCACCATTCAGTGCTGCCACATCAACCCTTGGAGTAACATTCATAGACAAGTGGAAGGTGAAAAGAGTAAGTGATTTTAATGAACAGTTCATCCAGAACGGAATATATTTGCATTATTTACTTACCCTCATCCTTCCAAACCTGCATGACCTTCTTTCATCAGTGAAACTCAAGAGGAGAAACCTTGAAGAATGCCTGCTGTTTTATTCCTTACAATGGAAACAGTGACCATAGACCAGGGGTGTCCAAATTCAGTCCTGGAGGACCACTGTCCTGCAGAGTTTAGCTCCAACTTGCCTCAACATACCTGCCTGGACGTTTCTAGTATACCTAGTAAGACCTTGATTAGCTGGTTCAGGTGTATTTAATTGGGGTTGGAACTAAACTCTGCAGGACAGTGGCCCTCCAAGAACAGGATTGGACACAACTGTCATGGGCTGTCAAGCTCTAAAGAGGAAAGGAAGACTATCAGTTAACAATGACTTAAATTTCTGTCTCTTCCTCACATAAAGCTAATATACAGCTTCAGAAAACATTGAATATAGATATTTATATACACTACCTTAATGACACCTCTAAGGTGCTTATTTTAATTGTTTGGAGGTTGACAGGCTGTGGTCACTGCAAAACTCCTCGAAATTGCTACCTTTTTGTCACACTGAAGAAATTACATGATATAGGGGAAGAACATTAGGGTGGGAAATTGACAGCATTTTCTTTTTTGGGGTGAACTGTTTCTTTAAATATGTGTTATAACAAATTTGTGAGCTATTCAAAGTACTCTAAAGTCAGAGAAGCCTTTGTGCTCTGGCCGGTTGTGAAAATGTGACTAAAAGAGTATATATGAGAACAAAGAATTGATAAAGAATTGATAAACGGATTGTCTAATACCGTATCAGAGAGATGTGTATAATGTTAAAAAAAACATCCAACAGAGTCCAATACATCCCTGTGGCTCCAGTCACATGGGCGCACAAACACACACACACACACACACACACACACACACAAATACTGTTCTCTCCGCCCTGAGTCTATGTTATTGGTGTAAGTTTGGAAATAATCCAACAGGAGTGTACTGAGTATTCAGTGTTACCATGGAGACCAGTATCTGACAGTACAATGCTATATAGCCCACAGTGCTTTGCTAAAAGATCCAGACCTTTAACCACTTCTAATTTTAATTAATTACAAAACTATTACAACATTAATTTAACATGAAATTGGTTTGAGTCACATTTTCAAATCTGTGTACTGCAATTAGAACTGACTAGATATCATTCACTTAAATTTGCACTGAAGGATATCTAGTAGGTGGTTGTTATTAAAATACTTTTGTGATATGAATATGCAATAGATTCAACTGTTTTAAGCAGCATTTTGCTCATTCTTTTATAGCTAATATGTATTAAAATAGCTGTAGGTCTGATGATCTCATATTAAATGACCATGGATATTTGTACTTTTAAAATGACACTAAAAGTGCCATATAGGGCTAAATGTTTACAAATATTGTACAGTATATTTTAAGTGCAGTTACTGAATTGACTATTTTGCTATTTCTGGCAACCAGTATTTTTTATTGTAATAGTGGAATAAAATGTGACAATAATTATATTCAATGATATTATATTAAACGGTTATGTTATTATACCATATATTTCTTTTTTTTTATATTTATGAAAAAATGTAAAACAATGTTACCATAAATGTATACATCTTCATGCACATTTACTACAATTTTTATTTTAGCCCTATAAAAAAATAAGTTATGATTAACTCTGTACACCTATTTCCACTTGCAAACCATTAATAATAAATGAACAGTCAAGTGCTGCAGATTAATAGGCAACAGCTTGAAGGTGAAGATTGTATGTAGATGATTGTGTGGGTATTAAATTATGAACTGTTTCTAAACAAGGGCTTTGCAAACTTCTGGCCATAATTCTACATCATTCCTGAACTTCTGACTGAAAGAAAACTGCTTAGGGACAAACTTTTCGTGTAGAGCCTGCATGTGACATTGAGATTATGAAGCAGAACTAAACAGCAGTAATGTATTCACAGCACAGCACAGGAAATGATAGATTTATCTCCACACACATAAATCACTCCACCAGCACAGCATCTGTCACAGACTCTCTGTTTGTCCACATCATCTTCTGCAATCTTCATTCCTTTATGACTTGATAAATCCTTCCCTCGCATCTTTAAAGCCATAGAATTAAAAATCCCATGCTATGCTTTGACGAACACAATTTGCTTTCGTTTGTTGACATATTTCCTATCGAAACAAGATTCATAAATCTGCTTAAAGTTAATTCTGTCAACTTGTACACTATATAGATGACTTCAAAGCTAGCAGATATGGACTATAAGTAAAAAAAATAAAAATAAATATCTCTCTTTGTGCAAGATCCTGCAGGTTATTCGTTTGTATCCAGATATGGCTGTGCAACTGATTTTATTTGACACTGAGGTTTTATTGGTCCTGTGAGTGATGCGGAGAGCATTTGGACGTAGTTTCGATTTCACAACGAAACACAGCGCCTTCACGACATGGCGGCAGCAACAACAATACTACAGCGAGAATAAAAGTTACGCCTTCTTTCTTTGCGTGAACATTTGGGCGGCGTTATGCAAATCTTCCCACATAGTGACGTAGACATGTGGGGACGTGATAGAACGAGCCGTTTTAGGTAGGCGTGGTTGACTTTTATAAAGAATATCTCTTTGGATTTGAGACTTTAGTCTTTGCAACTTTACAGATCTTCTTTATGCACCAAGAGCTTGTAACACTTCAAAGAGAAAGGAAAAATTGAAATCGCATCATATGACCCCTTTAAATATTAAATAAATAATAAATCTAATATATATTTTTTTTAAATCAACTTAAACACAATTAGTTTAACTTTAGAGTGTTTTAACTCAAGTAGGACTTAATATGTTTTTAACGTACAGTATCTTAATATCTATTTATATGTAATTTCATAATTACTTTTATTGTATTTGAAATATGGTATTGCCAAATGTATATGATAAACCAAAATATATTTTAATGTAATTTCTATTGAAACGTGTTGTGTATTTAAATTTATTTGTAGTTACACATTTGTAATTATAAAGCTGCAATTTATCACATTTTATACATTTGAAATATTTTAACTTTAAATGTAATAGCAAATGACACAGTTTTAAAATTATAACCAAATACTTTATATGTGCACATCAAAATACTAAAATGTACTAAATAATAATAAAGTGTACTTCTTTAAAGCATGACAAAATATTATTAAAACAGTGATTTAGAATGTTCTTTAAAGCTTTTAATTTGACATTACAAAGTGCACTTTAAAAAAAAAAGTGTGCTGAAGATTGTTAACAGTTATGACAGTGTCAATGAAAGTTTTTAAAAAATATACTTTTAAGATTTACAGTACACTACAAGTGCAAATTCAATACAATCTTTTTTAAGCCCTGTATTTAAAAAAAAAAATCATAATTTCAAAACAAACAAACAATCTTACTGCATTTTCCTCCTCCTGGCTGTTGCTGGCATCTTCGCTTTTACGGTACTTGTCTGATGAACGCGAGTCTCTCTTACGGCTGGTATCAGTTCCCTCCATCGGCCTCTCACCATCTGTAAATGAGACAATGACCGCACACATTCACTTTATATTTCATAAGCAGTATTATTGGTTCTATATCATTACCATTTATATTGCATACAGCACACTGAATCTATGAGCATCCATTATAGTGACTCTTCTGAGCAGTTTAAATCATTCTCAGAGAGAGAGGGAGAGCAAGAGAACACATGGAAATGGCTACAGCTGGGGTGCAAAATTAACACTTGCCAAGTGCCAAATGCAAATAAAATTGCCTTTGGCAAGAAAACTAATAAATAAATACCTCTCGTCCACCTGGATGCCAGCAGCTGTGTAGGCAAGTATTATGAAAAATGCCTGAAGAAGGTCTTTGACCAAAATGTTGTTTATCAAAAAATAGTTGCATGCTACAACACTAGGATTGCTTATTATATTCTTTTCACTACCGTCCAGTTAGCTGATAGCCTTGCAGAGCTGAAATTTGACTATAAACACAAGGTTTGGTCCACATCACAGCTTATTCAAGCCAAGATCTACACACTTAGACAGGAAGAGACTGTCTGACGGACATATAAAGCAATCAAACAGCTTCTTCACTGTTTTGACATGCTAAAACCAGTTAGCCAATAACTTTTAAAGGGGTCATATGATGCGATTTCAGGATGAGGACTGTTTCCTGGGAGAGTAGCCTACAATGCCGGTGTTCCGAGGAATTCAGTTCCCCTGTTTCCCCTTCGGCGCACATGCTGTAACATTTCCGTCACACACTTGAGGTATTTGGCCAATCACAACGCACTGGATAGCTGGCCAATCAGAGCACACCTCGCTTTTCAGACCGATGAGCTTTGTAAAAATCGACACGTTTCAGAAAGTCGGGGCATAGAGGAGAAACAATAATGTACAGTATGTGGAAAATATTGTTTTTTTTTTTAACCTTAAACCACATAAACACATTTCATTACACCAAATACACAAAATAATGTTCTTTTTTAGCAACGTTATATGAGCCCTTTAACACTAGAACCACCAGGGGTCGCTGTATACCTAAAAGCGCCAGTGGGTAAATTTTACCCACGCACATGACAACTGTATTTATATGGCTAAAGAACATATTATTTCGCTGTATTATGCCACTGTCTTCACAAAGAAGTGTCTAGAATCATGAAATGATTATGTCTAGTCATCAACTATATTTTTAATGCAGGCTACACTAATCCATAATGGTCAGTAGCCTAAGCTTAAAAAAAAAAAAAAAAGTCTGCACTGACAGTGACAATTAGAAGGTAGTAGCCTAAATATTTGGGTGGTTTAATATTATAATACAATGTCATTAATCAATATATTAAGATAACCCATGCTATGAATGACTAAAACAGCCTATAGACAATAATGAGCAATAATAATTCACCCCACTGCATAGGACGATGCGATGAAAAATTCAAGCGCACAGGTTCACCTAAATATTTATTAATTTGTTTAGTTATATCTTTTATAATTTGAATAAGAGAACAACACCATTAAATTTTGGGTAATCAAAAAATGGTTTTATTCATTACATCATATAGATCGGATTTTTTTTTTCTTCAGGAAACGACCAGACTAGAATAGCAACACAGTAGCAACAATAAACGATATGGCAAGACAAAAATTAAATAATTAAACCAAAGTTTGACCAATTAGAGTAACGTTAGGCTAAAACATGAACATATGATATCTGGATCACTGTCAGATGAGCCGTCAGATGCTAAGCCGACCCAGGATGCATAACTTACCATCAGACTCTCCATCACTCATGGCATTTAGTGTTTCTAATACCTACCTTCCATAAATCGCCTTTTTTTTGTCATTTTGACTTTATTTATGAAACTCAAAATCGCTAAATCAGTGAGTGAAAGGCGTTGCCTAGAAATGTACAATGTTAAAATATAAGCGGCAAGAAAATTACAGCGCGAAAATACATGCATTATATAGCGGGTAAATTTGACCTGCTGGCGCTTATAGGTATAAATGCCCCGTTTTTGATCTGGTTTTATCTAAATAATTTTTAACAACATTGGATTGTAAATTACATAATTTTAGTAAAAGTCAATGACTGGGAGACTTGAATGTTTTATTTTAAATCTGTTATGTACATTTGAAAAACAGTCACGGGTAAAATTTACCCCGTGGCGGTTCTAGTGTTAAAGGAAATGCAACTTAAGACAGTTGAGTGTTGTGAATTAATCAAAGAAAAAGGATAATAGTACTTTACTAATAAAAAGTCCAGCAACTTATTCCTCAGAAAATGTGGTTTTCAATGTTTTAGCAAGAAGTGCCCTTGTGTCACTGAAGACGGGCCAAAAAAAAACAAAAAAAACTAGCAAATGAATAATGCAATGAGCGACACAATTGTGTGATCTTTGGTTAATACTGAGTAATTTACATTTCAAATGTAAACTTTTTTGTGTGTGTGTGTATGTATAACCATATTGCACATTCAAATTTTCCAGTTCTCGCTCCAGGCAAAAATCTTAAAACTCTGTTACCATGCCGCTCACATACTCTGGTCTGGAATGCCACAAACAAGTTACAGTAAGTGCTACAAACAGTAAAGCATGTGGCGACTAGGGATGTGCGGGTCTAGTCGACAAGTCGACTAAACGGTACAGCTCCTACTAGTCAACACTGAAAACAAAAGAACAAAAAAAAAAAAACAGGGTTTTATCATTCACATTACCATCATTTTAACATTTTAAATAACAAGTTAAAATAAAACGTTTGAAAAATAATACATTATTTTTTAAAGTTTATCTGGGCGGAAACTACATTTTTACCTCAGACCTCACATGCGTTTTTGTTCGTGTCAGTTGCGGCGAGTTAACAAATGACCATGCGAAAGATGAGAAGGTGTGGGATTATTTTGAATTAGAAGGAAACGGAAAAGTTTTGAGTAAACTGTGTAGTTTCAAATTGTCTTACAATAACTATACTGGAGCGATGCGTAATCATATTCAATGATCAGAAGAAATGGACAGCACCTGAGTTAAATATATGAGTGTCACAGCAAAGGGTCTGAATACTTAGGACCATGTGATATTTCAGTTTTTCTTTTTTAATAAATCTGCAAAAATGTCAACAATTCTGTGTTTTTCTGTCAATATGGGCTGCTGTGTGTACATTAATGAGGAAAAAAAATTAACTTAAATGATTTTAGCAAATGGCTGCAATATAACAAAGAGTGAAAAATTTAAGGCGGTCTGAATACTTTCCGTACCCACTGTAGGCTATGCTACACGCACGCACAGAGATTTTTTTTTTCTTACCATCTTTTGGGGGTTTCTTGCTTTTAGACTAGTCGACTAGTCGGATACAAAACTTTCGTTTAAACGACAGTCAAATTAGTCGTCGCGCACATCCCTAGTGGCGACAGTTTTGCAAAATGACATTATGTTGCTTCCTGCATGTTTCACGACACTTTCAATGTGAAATGTCCAGTAAGTGGCGCTAATCTGAAACAATCTGGCAACATTTTATTACGTTGAGTGTAGTATGTATGAAATATCTGGGAAATGAAATATCTCACGAGTGGCACTAAAAGATTAACACTATCACATATTAAAATAATGTAGACTACCACCTACACAAAACCCTAAACCTAACCAGCTGTGTTAACAAAACACTTTTGATGAACTATTCATGCCGTTTAGCTTGTTTATACAAGTTTCTGAACTTTTTTGACTTGACTCCTTTTTTCACGAGTACTTCACATTGCAAGTGCAACACTGTACCCGGGGGGAGCTACTGAGCAAGTTTACTATATGGAGCCGTTTCTGTGATGCAATGTGAAAATGTATTAGTTTACAAATCATGCACTATGGTAAAAGTGTTTTGAGGTACACAATATTGTGCATGGAATCACACAAAAACAAAATTCTTTAACTGTTCTTTCTATTAACAGATACTTTGCCCCTGCAATCATAATTTGTGTGAAAAAGAATAAAAGTTGTTGGTGTTTTACTGCAACGTGTTTATTTCATCTGAAAACAGCAGAGAATTGTATGTACAGTATACATTAGATACGTTTTTGTGCAGACATGTAGTTAGAGGAACATTTTTTCAATCAGCATTGGTTCTAAACTCTAGCACTTTTGGAAAGCCGTTCGGCCAATCAAATTCGACCAGAACTATCTGTTGCATAAAACACAATCATGCAAAAACCAATTTTGTGATGTATAACAAATATTTACAGTATGTCCAGCATTTTCACCATCATTTGTCAGTAAGTTAACTTTGGACTGGCTACAGCCCAGAAACTAGTGTCGCTAGGTCAGTGACACACTTCGGATGGATTATGGGATTGTCCTCCATTGACTGCCATTAGGAAATGAGGATCACTCAGGTGGCATGTTGAAAAGCTAGAAGGATATTCTTGGAGGTGTGTTAACATCGACAAGGATAAAAGATATTTTCAGCAGTCAGACTAGGAGAGGGACTACAAGGTAAATATGGCACAAAATTCTGCCTTGACAGAAGCTCCTTATAAAAGGAAACTGTGTGTCAAGAGAATAAAATATCATTGCAAAAGTGTTATTGCCTGTGGGGTGATTATGACTTTACCTCTTTACAAGCACAGTCACACATACAAAGGAGCTAAAACAGTTTATGAAATTAAGTTGTACTGTAACCAGAGGGAATAAGGCTATAAAATATAATGAATGCTTCTATAATAAAAGATTCTCTTGATAACTACTGACTATAGGGGAAGGGCATTTGTGGTCACAGCCTGGAGGTCTAGGAGACATTGCATATGCACTTGCATGTGCATAGTGTCACTGCAAACAATAAAAGGCTGGTCCTCAAAATGAACAAATATTGTAAGACTGGGCTACTGGGTTTCGTTCCACCATTTGGCTGCCTTGAAGTATTTGGTACCATTTATTTTAATTCATGATCTTGCAATAAGTCATTATTATAGGTGAAAGTCATTTTTAACTACAATCTCCGACATGGCAGTGTTCTTAGACTTTATACTGACACCTACTGGTGTGGATGCAACATCACACAAATACAAATGTTTTCAGTAACCGATGAGTGTAGAAGTACAAAAATAATTGTATCTGTCAGTCAAGATTCATTTGTTGCAAAGACAAAGAGTTAGAGGAAACATATTTAGTTGAGCTACGCAAGTAGTATTTGTCTGGTCATGTGATTTCAACATGGCCGCCACCATAAGGAGGGACCCACATTGTGTAAAATAAAATTGCTTTTCCTGGGCTACTGACATGATTGGAGTCATCATTTCATTTATTTATTCCTTTTGACAATGTTTTAAGTGTAAAACATTACTTGAAGGCGCTAAGTGTAAGCTACTACACTCCTCCTTTGACATTTATTCTACCCAGAGTGAGCGATCAAATGTCAAGAAGATAAAATAACAAAGGCAAAGCTATCACAGGTATACAAACTGCAATCCTGAGTTGCTGGGAAACTGTCAGGGCCACCCTAGGAATTCACTTAGTGGATTAATTAAAGCATGAGGATGAGCTCCAGTCACAGTGTGAGTATCTGTATCCCACAAGGTCTTTGTTGTTGCAGTACCTCGACCAAAATAAGGGAAAATTTTGATATTGACTTTGTCACTTCATTACCAAACCCCTTATTTGAACATCCTTGAATTTGTGAATTTCACAGTGATCGCCACCATAAAAAATCTCTTTACACCTGACTGAAAATTAGGTGGTTATAAATTAATTCCAAATGGAGAACCTCCAGTAAATGTCATACTCTCAATTAAGGTATATTTGCATCAGGGAAACCAGCAGAAATGGCATTTTAACAAATACAATCAACAGAGACAGGTGCTGTACTCACAGGGCACTGCCTTTTATGCAAATGTCCATGCTTAAATATTCATGAGCTGCAAAGCAAAAATTAATGGAATATGGAGCACTGTACGTGGTTGGATTTTGGACTGTTTTACTTTTAACCAACTCGGAGTCCATCAGCATGTACCTGAAAGAGGTGTGGATATTGTGGATCAGATCCATTTCCAAAATTGCAGAGACAAAGAGAACAAACACACGCGAAGAAGTTCTGAACAAAGAGTTAATTGAGTCCAGATGTTATTACAGTGACACCAAATAAAAAAACTAAGGTAATTACTTTTGAAATGTATCATTTATGATAATTTGTGTAGATATTCCAAGGGTATGTTAAACCGAGCATTTTTGGTTTTCTGCCCAGTGAGTCCAGAATTCTTAGTATCAGTTAAGAATTTCAAAATGTAAGACAATTTTGACAAAATACAAAATTGTAGCAATTAAATAAATTTTTATTTTTTTTTCTAGGTCTCATCTGTGGTTATTAAATTTAGACGCGAGTCACTTAAAAGATTCAATCCATCACAAACACACTTAAGAACACACACAATAAGTTCTGTAAGCTGCTCAATATCAAAGCATCTGCTAAATGACCATACTAGCTTATAATGGTTAAATGTAAACATCATGCAGTTACACAAAAACTGACGGCTTGTGTTTCCTTCAAAAATATACACCTCTCTGCGGAGAGGAAATAAGCACAGCTTGATGTGCGGTTTATTTAACTTTATAGAGCTGAGTCTTTGTGAGGCACACTGGTATTTATGAGCGTGAGCATGGTGTGTTCAGATGTTTCAGAAAACGAAAAATGGCTTTCTGACCTGGATTCTCAGCTACTTCAGCTATTTATGGGCTTGATTCAATTTATTTAAAACAACAATAACTTGTACAACACATCCTAACAATGCAATAAATTTGGCGTTATAAACATTTGCCCTCTAAGGCAGTCTGTGTAAACGCAATTCCAACAGCATTAAGTCTAGTAAAAAATGCTTAATTAGAAGCCAAGCATGTTAAAAAGGCTTCAAAGGTGTATTTAATAAATCACATACTGTAACAGTTCTAATGGATAGGCAGATGAGTCTTGAGAGCTACTTTTGCAAGCAATTCTTTAGTGATCTGGCATTTCTAGCACTTGGCCACAAGCTTTATTGCTGGAGGTGTGGAATGAAAGGAGAAGGGAACCGTAAACACCGAATTACTCTACTGAATACTGTGAGGATTGAAAGAGGCTTCTGGATTATCCTAGATGGTGCCAATATGTGAAGAAGTAAGAGGGGTGTATATATCACATTTGGCCACAAACAGAGAGAAGGAAAGTAGGTTTTATGAAAATCAAATGCGTATAGCATAACATAGATGCTACTTGGACCCCTAAATATCTTATTCAGATTCCCAGCAGACATGCTAATTAGCAATGAGCTACGTTTATTTCATTGTCACGTACTAAACACATTATCACAGTGTTTAGTAGGAGATAAAAAGTAGGGCTGTGCAAATAATCGAATGCGATTTTTATGCGCATCTCGTCAGTAAAGCCGTTTCTGTGATTAGTAGTAAATCTCCAGCACGTGCGTTCAGATGGAGCGGCATTTACTACACAGAGCCATAGATCACTGACAAGCTACACAAAATAGCGTTCATAATCGAAAATGAATGGCCTGCGATTTTGAATGCGATATTGCGTAGCTTGTCAGTGAACTACGGCTCCATCTGAAAGCACGTGCTGGAGATTTACTACTAATCACAGAACCGGCTTTACTGACGAGATGCAAATGAAAATAGCATTCGATTATTTGCACAGCCCTAATAAAAAGGCAGAAAACAAATGAAAATGCCATTAATGTCACAGCAGACTCTAAACATCAGGATTTGGACATTTTAATTGCACACAACCGTGGAGATACGAGCTCTAATTAGTCCATTAACTTTACAGTGAATTGTGAGGGTGGAATACGACTGAGGAGGTCAATCATAATGTGCATTAGGAAACAATAATGGAGGAGAAAAGCTGAGAAATTCCATTTCAAGTTCATTCTGAAGTGATTTCTTAATATACAGTGGTTCTCAATAGCCATATGTTTTCATAGCCATAGCCTAGCAGTAGCACACATGTTAGCTAACAGGTTGGCCAACCAATGAGGTTCACATCTTAAGAAAGTTGTATCCATTAGCATTCTCACTATGAATTTTGATTTGTAATGTTAAAATCAGTAACATGAATTTAGCCTACTAGCTTAGCACATTGCTATCTGGTTAAAAAAAAGCTCTCGGCCAGTTAAAACAAGATGACAACATGTTGATCTACTATGACTTAGCCTAGATCTTGAATCTTGCATAGCTCCAAGTTTACAGTAAGTTGTTTAAACTAGTCACCTGAGCTGTACATTTCATGCGACTAATCACTGTATTGTAGATCCTTGGGAAACTGAAATCCTAGCAACGCTGACTGGCTGATGGCACACACTTGATTTGAGCCTTGGTGCTCACATGAGGATAAAGGTTTGTGTGCAGATTGTGACGTGATCCCCTTTAGGGATGGGATACGAGTACTGGGAAGTGTTTGCAAAGAACGAATAACTGACTATTTCTAATTCAAAATTAGGGGTGTAAATCGGATGGTTCGTCACGATACGATACGATATCGATTCTCATACCCAGCGATACGATATTTGCAGATACCTCAAAAAATTCTACGATACGATTACGATTAGATTCATTACAGGAGTATATCGATCGATATATCGATATTATGATATCCTTATGATACCTATTTTAAACAACCATCTACATTTTTATTAATTCACAAATGCAACCAAAATATATAACATGAACATTTATCTGAAATTTTCACATCCTGTACCTCAATTGGGACATTCACAACAAAAAAA
>NW_015540882.1:570962-571555 GCF_001515605.1 Sinocyclocheilus anshuiensis | reverse complement strand
TTTTCTACAGATAACCAAATTACAAGCAATAGCAGAAAATAAATACAAAGACACAAGTTCAATAAACAGTGCTTTTCAGGTTTTTCAGCTCAGTCTAAAATCAATTTTCAGGTACACTACAGAAATGTAATAATCAAATGTAAAATAACTGCATAGTCTTCACTGTATAAATTAAATATAGATTCATCATTTTTGATGTTACAAAGGTTATTTAGTCAGGAGCAGTGAGCACTTGTATTTTTCTTTGATAGCATTAGATTTATTATTAGTTTGCTTTCACTTTAAGAACGAAAGTACGAATTTAACTACTGATACACATGCCTTTTCTTTCTCAACTGTTTACGTTAAGACATATACCTAACCGACTGTGTTTACTAGGATATTCGCCAAAACGCGCATTTTGAAGTAATTTTGTCTTTATTTATTCATCCATGCACAAAAAAGCGGAAGAGAGCTCTATTTAGTATTCGCGCGGTGCGCAGAAAACTTCTCACACAGCGCTCGACT
Source organism: Sinocyclocheilus anshuiensis (assembly GCF_001515605.1). Classification (NCBI taxonomy): domain Eukaryota; kingdom Metazoa; phylum Chordata; class Actinopteri; order Cypriniformes; family Cyprinidae; genus Sinocyclocheilus; species Sinocyclocheilus anshuiensis. The sequence goes on along the minus strand of NW_015540882.1, from coordinate 571,048 downwards.
GTTCCGCAAACAATCCCGAGCGTCTTTTATGCTCACCTTGTGCCTTCGGGCAGTCCTTATATCGAGTCCTGATACGTGAGTTTGAA
>NW_015540882.1:568283-570938 GCF_001515605.1 Sinocyclocheilus anshuiensis | reverse complement strand
GTGCGCAGAAAACTTCTCACACAGCGCTCGACTGTTCCGCCAATAATCCAGAGCGTCTTTGATGCTCACCTTGAGCCTTCGGGCAGTCCTTATATTGAGTCCTGATACGTGAGTTTGAACGAGAATGCACACGTTGTCGGTAATGCTTAGACGGACATTATGTGAAAATGTGGACAGTGTCAAAATAAAGGTGCCTATTTATACTACAGATATCGATATTTTACACGTGGCATCGATGCATCGTATCGTTAGACATTTAATCGATGTATCGATCCATATCGATGGATCGTTACACCCCTATTGTTTACACTGTTTCATCGTATCGGCAGACATCGTATCGATCCATATCAATGAATCGTTACACCCCTATTCAAAATGTCATTTAATTTTTATGATTTGTTACCATGACATATTAGTAGGGTTGGGTATCGTTTGAATTTTATCGATTCCGATTCCGATTCTGCTTATCGATTCCGATTCTTATTCTCTGAGCTTGCGCTTCGTGTGCGCTGCACACAAACGGCGCAAGTTCTTTCCGTTCCTGCACTTAAATCGTTTTTAATCACATTAAAATGCGAACGCAGGAATCGTTAAGCAGAATCAAAATGCACGTGTCTTATCGAATACCCGGTTCTTGGAAATTTGGAACCGGTTCTAAAATGGAACCGGTTTTCGATACCCAACCCTACATATTAGATGGTACCTTGTGATCCATGTTGCGACTGTACATGGTAGTATTCAGTCCAGAACAGCACTCAGTGTTCTATTTGGAGGGGATGTAGCCTACACCCAGGATGCGTTCTTGTGTTCAAAAACAGCACAACTGATGTAACGTAATAGAACAGAACACAGGGGACACATAGTCAGTTGAACTACATTTATTTTTACCTTGACAAGCCATCTTGAAAACTCATCTGACGTATATGTGCTTTAACCAACACTTATAAATAGCACAGGCGGAACTCGCTCCATCAAACATTTCCTCCAGAGAAAGAGAGGTTGTACTCGGTGGTAGTGCATCTCTTTGCCAAGTCCACAGCCCCGTCCCGCTGCTTCTATTTGCAGGAGCAGATTCTGATAATGCAGTGCAGCAGGCCAGAAGAGTGAGCTCCTAAAATCTCCTTAATTTCCTGTAATCTGGGTCATAGGCAATGGGCCAGGAGTCCCACATCCCCCTGGGCAGTACACATACCTCGCTACACACACTCGCACAGCTTAACAGGCTGCAACGCACACCCACATAACACATGCTTGACTGTGCCCATTCACATCTCAGCTCTCTGGGATGCAGTAAAGAGGGTCAGTTTGCTGGAGTGCAGATATGTCACTCTCAGCGTGCAGTTTCGCCATGGCTCTTTGGATAGAGTGGATTAAATTAATTGAATATAAGCAGATCAAGCCAGTAAGCTTGATTGAATAACGATTAGTAGCATGAAAACACTTTCGCTGCTCTGGTGGTGGAATGGAAATGTGAATGAGTTGCTTTCAGATGCAAGCGGAGCAGATGGCTGATGTGTGCGTTTATGCTGTTTGTTTGGTCTTGTCGGTGACAAAATGAAAGTTGATATGCTCATTGGTGGGGGAAGGAGAATAAGGACTCTGCGCTACTCTTGTCCCCTCAAGTCTCGTCTCGGCGTCTTTTCTCGCCTTCTCTCCTCATCCCCCTTGTCTCTCCTCTTTGCATATCCTTTTATCTCATCTATCCCCTCTTCTCATCTTTTGACTAGAGGTCGACGATATGGGTTTTTCACTGGCCGATGACGATATTTAGAAATCAGGGCGGCCGATGGCCGATATTTTTGGCCGATATGTTTGGCCGATTTTCTTTTTCTTTTTTTTATTCATCTCATAAAAGTGAGTTTGAGTAAATGATTATTGCAGTGTACAAGATAGTAATAGTAGTAGTAGCCTAATTCAGAGTAATAATACATGGCTCAAAACTTAAGCACCTTCTCAAAACAGTTCTGAAGCATGCTTTTTGTTTATGTTTGCTGACAGACACCAGTGTTTCCCACAGACTTGCAAATGCAAATTCATTCTCTGCCAGCAGGAGGCGCTGTTGGAGCGGGAGATATAGCGGTTTCCCTGGTAACGGCTGTAATCAAATTAGCACTGCGCTCACAATCGCTACTTTATCAGCATTACAGGAAAGACTAAATGAAAATGACATTGAAGCTTTTCTGAAGACGGTCAGTTCTTTTCAAAGATGCATTCATATAAAAACACCCGCGCTGCATTTTAATTTTGAAACGCGCAGTGCTCAGTTTATTCAACAAAGTATAAGCCTTTTGAAAAATCTATTTGTGGCGGTCAATTTTGATATTGTGACGAGCCACCACAAATAACTCAATGTATAGGAAACACTGGACACTGCTATAAGTCAAATGGCCAAGTGATAACAAAAAAAAATAAAATAAATGAGTTCACACATATTACACAGCCTGCTGCTCATAACTGCTTAAGAGTGCACTGGCCACGAGCGATGACATCGTGGAGGCTATTGTCCTGACCTACACACATTTCACTACACTCATCTCAGAATTAATGAGGAAACCTGTTCTGGTTTCTGTTGAGGCACTAAACATGTGGCTAGAGAATCCTGCCGTTTGTAATTCTCACATTCCAGTTCAATGCAGAATTGACGCTGGGCTCAAA
>NW_015540882.1:561685-562380 GCF_001515605.1 Sinocyclocheilus anshuiensis | reverse complement strand
GGAAACACTGGACACTGCTATAAGTCAAACTGCCATAGTGATAACAAAAATAAAAGATTTCACACATATTACACAGCCTGCTGCTCATAACTGCTTTTAAGAGTGCGCTGGCCACGAGCGATGACATCGTGGATGCTATTGTCTGACCTACACACACATTTCATGAGGAAAGTTAGCGTGCACGTTATAATCAGCCCAGAAGTTTCATCTGAACTGCATGCGTTTCTACGTTCACATGCAAATGACTTGTTGCACTTATGAATATGATAACTTTCCGGCATCAATTCTAATAGGGTAAAACGTAATTATGCTTACGAAACGGTCTGTTTTGCCCTGCCATCATTAGCTGAAACTGTGTGTGAACAAGAAGCGGCTGCAGAGTGTGAGTTTCTCCGTCTCTCACGCAGCCAGAGAGAGATTCTCCGGCGTTCTGCAACAACGCTTAGCTGCCCGCAGATGTGCCTGCCTATAAATCCGCCTAATTTGCAGCACAATCGGCCGATGCCGATTAATTAAAAAATGCCAAAAATCGGCCGATTAATCTTTTATAATTTCTTATACCATTTAACATATTTAAAACTTTTTATGGCCTTAAGTTTGATTCAACTCACTTTAGGAGTTTTTAAGGACCCGTGGGAGATCTGCATTTAAGATAGCCCGTCGGGCAGAGTGGTGATACATTTTGGTAGCCCGAT
>NW_015540882.1:549525-559131 GCF_001515605.1 Sinocyclocheilus anshuiensis | reverse complement strand
AGTCTGTTTTGCCCTGCCATCATTATGTGTGTGAACAAGAAGCGGCTGCAGAGTGTGAGTTGCTCCGTCTCTCACGCAGCCAGAGAGAGATTCTCCGGCGTTCTGCAACAACGCTTAGCTGCCCGCAGATGCGCCTGCCTATAAATCGGCTTAATTTGCAGCACAATCGGCCGATGCCGATTAATTAAAAAATGCCAAAATTTGGCCGATCAATCGGTTGACCTCTACTTTTGACTCCTCTCTTTATATCTCACCTCGCCTCCTTTCTTTTGCTCTTCTATCCATCCCTTCTCCTCATCTCTCTCAGTTCCTTGTCTCTCTTCGTCATCACTCAACTCCTCATCTCCTCTTGTCTGTCATCTCATTTTTTGACTCCTGTGCATTTGGTCTACCCTTAACTCTTCATTGTTCTCTCATCTCGTATTCTGTTGTCTCATCTCTTGTCTCTAATTCACCATATTTTTTACTTCTCCCATCATTTCTGTTCTCATATCTTCCTCTCTCTTTTGTTTATATCATCTCACCTCCTCTTCTCATAATTTGACTCCTCTCTTCTCTGCTCTTTATATCATCTCATCTCCTCTCCTCCTATTTCAACTCTACTTTTCTTTCCTGATATTTCCACTCATCTTCTTCCCCAACAGAATCATCTCAACTCATTATTTGACTCCTCTCATCTCCTCTACTCGTCTTGTTTTTCTTTCTCTCTCTCTGCATCTTGTCTCTCCTTTACTCTTTCATCTTGTCTTCACATGTAACCCATCTCTGCTCCTCATTTCTGGTCTAATTTTTCCAATCTTGATTGCCCTCCACTCCTCATTTTTTGACTTCCCTCTCCTAATCTCATCTTGCTATCTAGCTTGTCTTTGCTCTTTATCCCTTTTTCCCCATTTTCATCTCCTATCGCTCTTTCACCACATCTTTCCTCCCCTTTCTCCTTTCTTCTAAGTTCAACATCCCTCCTCTCCTCTAATTTGCATGGCTTTTCTTTCCACCTATCGTCTGGGAAGTTTTATTTCGGATCGGCCTAGTCCGCTCTTGATGCTAAAACGGCCCAACGCTTTGGCAACCCAGACCGGGGAAGCATTAATATTTCCATCAAATTAAATAAAACCTGAAGGACTGAGGTGGGCTAAACTAGTCCTCTTACAGAGAAGAGGAAGTCTCATCAGAATGAGGTATGCGCAGCACAGACGCCCTTACATACAAACACACATAAACACAGTTACAGCCAAACCAGTACTTGGCGCTCAGATGAGTGTTAGGTTTGTTAAGGGACAGGACGGAGGGCCGGACTCCAAACCCTGTGAATAAAGTCCAGCCTCTCATCACTACATACAAAGAGAACCATTTATCTCCAGCCCACTACTGATACAGATGACAGTGATTTTAACTCTCTCTCACATACACACAGCCACATGTACTGCCCTGTGTTAAACAGGGATAGAAGTGTGTGTCTTACACTTTGAAGTTAAGGTAAGTGATGTTAAAGAAACAGTTCACACCAGTGGCGGATTAAGAGTCTTTGGTGCCCCTGGGCAAAATGACACCTAGAGTGCCCAGTGGTTAAACCACCTATGGTTCACGCAACAATTTAAATGTTGTTAGTGAAAATATTTATGAGATGTTAAATGAGATGTGTATATTTTTCCAAATGTCTCCTTTTGTATTCCACTAAATAACAACATACAGATCCAGTGCACAAGGTTGTGATGTCATAAAGTCTCTAAAAAAAATTTTAGACCGCTGTGAAAAATGAGAAATGAGATCTGTCAAACCAAAAAAAAAAATAAAACAATGGAAAAGCAGTGCAGTGGGATACGCAAATGTGTTGTGTGTCACACCACGTCTCCAACAACTTGTGGCTGTCTATACTGGATGTGTTAATTCGAACATTCCCAATCCATCTGTCCTGTTGTCGGAAGTACCAGCAATGCGTCAAGTATGTCAGAAATAAAACAAGGCATTGATTACTTCCAGCAATGATGTGCAAATGTAGACGGTATCTCTATTATACTGGGCTCGGTTTGCTTTGCATAATAAAGCGAATGTAAGAAAGGTGTTTGAATGAGAGTGTGCATAAGTAACATTCTGTAGATGACAGTATGCAGAAAGAGAAAGGCAGTCCAGATGTAGAGTCTCCGGGCACATTTGATAGCACTGAGCAAACACAAAGGAGACACAAAGGAGAGGCCTATTCAACTAGAGAAAGAGAATGTAAAAAAAAAACATTGAGTTCCTCTCTCATCTGTAATGCAACAGTGCAAGTATCATTGAGGGTACAAACTTAAAGTAGCCTCACAATATTGTATAAAATCATAGCAAAAGGAAGAGATCTGGACAGGCATTTAAATAATACACTATGATCAAAATTCAACCAATAATGCATCAAAACATCACTAGCCAAATAGCTAGCTAAAGCGTAACATTCTGCAGTTTCTAGTCAATTTTTGCACATATTGCATTTTTTTTGTTTGTTTGTTTGTTTTTTACATATGTCATGTTGGTTGTGTTGCAGTAGAAAACAAAAAACGAACAGGTGAAGCATGATGTTTCTTAGTAGGGAGAGATGATTCACAATTGCAGAGACGGTTGTCGCCCCCTTTGCGATTACTGGATCTGCTACCAGCAATTAGCATTTGATTGCTGAATTGTTTGGAATACAGAATTGTCTCTCACTCGCTGACTATAATGATTTCAGAGTGTGAGGAGATATCGCCAGGGTTTTGGAGTCAGCAGAACTCTTTAAGCTCTCTCTGTGCAAAAGATGGAAACTGGGAGGTGAATAAAGCGCTATTATTGTAAGCAGGGATGAACATTTCAATGGTATGAAATCCACGACCCAAGGTGAAATGAAAGCTTAACTCTGTACAAGATGACACGGTTGATCCACAGAAAATAAACTGGATTTATCGATGCCCAAATCAGGAAGGTTAACGTTCACGGTAATCATTACAACAGCGGTTCTGTCCAGTCTCATTAATGCAGGGTTTCATGATACTAAAATACAAAATGTCATCTGTTTTCTAACATTGATTTATCAGAAGACATGATGCGATAAGGCAACAGAAGATATAGGGCCATATCATACACCCAGTGCAATGTGGCGCGGGCACAATGCAAGTGTTTTTTGCTAGTTTCAGCACGAAACAGTTATAATTTTCACATCCTGCGCCACGTTGTTTAACTAGCAAATGCATTTGCACCCATTTATGCACCCATGGGCGTGCTGGTCTGAAAACGAGGTGTGTTCAGGCGCATTGCTGGCGTGTTGCTATTTTGAGGCAACTGAAATAGACTGTGCCATTGACCAACTGAAACCTGGTCTAAAGTCAATGGCGCAATATTTTTATTTTTTTATTTTTGTTAATTAAAGAGCGTTAGTAATATGCGCCTCTAGGTGGGTGAACAATGCGTATACACTCTGCTTATTACACACAGGGATGCGCAGCAGTGCACAAACATGCCAAATATTAAAAATTAAATAAGAAAAATTTATTTAAAAAATGAAAGGATTACAATGTAAAAGATTATTATTGTGCCCCGTAGTCTGCTCGCGTGCTTTAACCTCGCGCACGAGCAGAACCTTTCCTCTCTGGAGAAGCGTTCAGTCTTTGCTCTTGCAAATTCCGCCATGTATGGATTCAAAACAGGGCCACATATACTTGCAAAAGAATTGAAGTATTGCAAAAGAAAATAAAGTTTTGCAAAGGAAAATGAATTTGAGAAAAAATAAATGTGCTTTTTGCAAACCAAAATAAAGAATTGCAAAAGAAAATGAAGTAAAGTCTCACTTTCTGGCACTGTTGTGACATGGGGGTGGAGTCAAGGGACAGGGGTGTGCGTGTACAACAGGCCCGAGCAGGCCTCCCTCGAAGCTACATCATCAGCTGGAGACTTAAAGCGCAACAGATGGAGTCAGCATTGCTGAGCAGAATCAAGTGGGTGGATTACAGGTATGGCAAGCGGATCGTTTCTTTTTATTTGTTAAAATGAGTATTGTTTTGTTTACTAAATGTAATTACTAACATTGTTTGCATTTGCATGAGTTAAAGAAGATCATTTACTCACGTGAATGTGTTGGAATCTGCTATTCATTTCTGTCATTGTGCACACGTACTGTCGATAGATTTTGTTTACTTTTAAGTAGGGCTGGGTAAAAAATATCGATATCTCGATTTTAATCGATTCTCATTTAATCACAAAGTGAGACGCACAGAAACGTGAAATGCAAAGGGAAAAAAAACGGTATCGCAAGCTCACACTTGACTGAAACGCAAAATAAAAGCAGTGTTGCAAATAAATTAGGAGCTATGGCCATGGAAAATATATATTGCAAAATCATTGCTTTTGCTCCGTTTCATTTATATTTTGCAATTATTATTATTATTTTTTTTTTTTGCAAAACTTTTTTTTTCTTGCAGTACTTCTTTTTCTTTTGCAATTCTTTATTTTGGTTTGCAAAACTTTTTTTTTTCTTGCAGTACTTCATTTTCTTTTGCAATTCTTTATTTTTGTTTGCAAAACAAAACATTTATTTTTTCTCAATACTTTAATTTTCCTTTGCAAAACTTTATTTTCTTTTGCAATACTTCAATTATTTTGCAAGTATATGTGGCCCTGTTTTGACTCCATACAACTGGCCTTTAAAGGGAATGGGAAATGAGACTCTGATTGGTTTATTGCACGTTAAGCCCAAAACACACTCGTGACTCATTAAGAGAATAGGTACAACCCTTTTGGACCATGTGCTCGGCGTGCCGACCGTTTTTCCCGTCGTTAAACTAGCAAAAGTGTATTCGGACATGCCCTAAGTGGCAGTGCACTTGCGCCGTGCGCTTTAGACCATGTGCTTAGATCGTTAAAATATGGCCCATAATGTCTTAGTGGTTGTCCAACTAGACATGGCTGCAATGAGGACAGCAGATATTTTGCAGATATTTGTCATTGGTTTGTTTCTCTACTTGCCCACCAAGAAATCTCACTGGTCCAAAATCACTCTGCTCATTAATGTACAAATGTACATTGTGCCTATGTCAGAACCAGTACAACACATGTATTTGCTTGTGTGAACTGTGTCATGGCCTGCACTGGAAAAAAGTATTTTTTTTCTGTCCCTTCTATGAAAGGCAGTGGGGTTCATTGCTGTTTTCTCATCAAATTCTTTGAAGATCAAATGATCTGAACTATGCTGTCCATAATAGCTCTAAAATAGAGTGGGTCCAGTCCAGCTCCTAGAGGACCAATGTCCAGCACACGGTCTCTTGGGCTGTGCCCACATACCCTATATAGTGTACTATTTGAGGAGAATGCCATTTGTAGTGGTGTCCAAAACCATAGTGGGTATCATCAAGCCCATTCATTCAATTCCATTATTCACTTCAACAACGAGTGTACAACTAATGTACAGTCAACGCAATGGATAGTCGCTAGAGAATACCCATGCACTGTTAGCTTTGCAACCAATGAGTTTCTGAGTTTTTTCTAGAAGATGCTGTCTGCAGCGCTTCCGGCACAAATTTGTGGAGTATATTAGTGGAGCAATGTGAATGCTAAACATGAATAGTGAATGAGGGTATAGGGAGTGATTTCGGATACAGCCAAGTAATCCTGGATACCTTGATTAGCTGGTTACAGGACTGGATACCCCTGCTTTAACCTTAGAATATATGTAAACAGATGTTTCATTTGTTTTTATTGTTGTCTACCAAAGACATCTAAGGATTTTTTGGAGAAACATCTGGGACAAAGTTGGGAATAAAAGAAAACACCACTAAGTGTCCTGTGCTATAAAAGAGCAACATCTGAGCAATAATATCGTCCTCTGGGTGTGATTGTGGTGGTTTTATAAATACGTTGATGCACAAGCATAATAACATACACATGCATGCAGATTTATGGCCGTGGCAGGTGTTTATCCCAATGTCTGCCTCTTCTTTCTCTAACGGTCTCTCTCCAGAGATTCTCTTGAGCACCTGTAGACAGCAGCTGTCATGGCAGTCTCACACATCACATTATTAACGAGGCCCTGTCCTTCTACACACCCTGCTGTCACTGGACTCATACACAATCACACACAATACAATATGACCTCCAGACAAATGGCAAATCTTGCTTTTCCTCCATTGCTCCCTAAAACATCTCCCTATATACTCCCTCTTTAGGCCTCACCAGAAGTCCGGAGTGTCACAATCTGGATGCCAATTGAAGCCAAACATCATTACAAAAAAATTTAGGGTGTTGTAGTGCAGTTTACAAGGGATTCTGAGTGGTTGCTAGTGTGTTGCTAGTTGTGAGTGGTTTCTAAAATTTTACTATGAGGCTGCTTCGATGTTGTGAGTGGTTGCCAGGTCATTGCTACGTGGTTATTAAGGTGTTCTGAATAGTTCAATGTGTAGCTATGCAATTGTTATGGATTGTGTGTGGTTGCTGGGGTGCTGTTACAATTTGAGCCTTTTGAGTGGTTGCTAGGGTATTACTATGCAGTTGTGAAGGTATCTTAAGTGTTGCTATGCATTTGCTAGTTGTGAGTGATTCCCAGGACACTGTTATTGGGTTGCTAGTGTGTTTTGGGTGATTGTGTGAGCACTGCAAAGATGTTCTGGGTGTTTAACATATTGCTGTGTGGTTGCCAGGGTGTGGTTACAAGAGCATTTTGAGTGGTTGCTAGGTTGTTATTGCGCAGTTGTGAAGGTGTCTTAATTGTTGCTATGTTGTTTCTAGTTGTGAGTGGTTCTCAGGACACTGTTAATCAGTTGCTAGGGTGTTTTTTGTGGCTTTGCAAGCAGAGCAAAAGTTGCTACAACATTTTAATGTTGTCGCTACAGTGTTGTGGGTGGTTGCTAAGGTGTTTTGGGTGGTTGCTAGGGTGTTGTAATTAAGTTGCAAAGGGGTTCTAGGTGGTTGCTAGTGTGTTAAGTAGTTGCTAAGTGTTCTCAGTAGTTTATAACATGTTGCTATGCTACTGCTTAGATGTTGAGGGTGGTTGCCAGGGCATTGCAACATGGTTGATAATGTGTTATGAGTAATTTAGTGTGTAACTATGCAATTGCTAGGCTATTGTGTGTGGTTGCCGGGGTGAAGTTACAGAGCATTTTAAATGGTTGCTAGGGGGTTTCTATGCAGTTGCTAGGGTTTTGTGAGTGGAAAGATGCAAAGATGCATTGCAAAGATGCTCTGGGTGATTAACATACTGCTATGTTGTCACTACAGTGTTGTGGGTGGTTGCCAAGGCATTGCTTTGTGGTTGCTAAGGTGTTCTGGGTGGTTGCCAGGGTGTTGCAATTCAGTTTCAAAGGGGTTCCGGGTTGTTGCTAGTGTGTTGTTAAGTAGTTGCTAAGTGTTCTTAGTAGTTTATAACATGCTGCTGTGTGGCTGCTTTGTATGGAAGCATATGGGTATCAAAATTCATTTTGAACTGTAATATGCAAAATGACAATGCAATATGTAAAATGGCAATATGTAAAAGTTCTCCTGTATTTAAATTTACATTTTCCCATACATATGTGCAACATATAGTGCAAAATGAAAATTGTAATATGTAAATTAAAAACATATTGTAACGCTTTATAAGTTGCAAAATTAGATTAGATCTGTTTAATATGTCCAAGCAAAAACTGTAACAAAATTATCATTTAAATTCCATTTTTCCTAAATGCATTTAGACTTAGGAGTAGGACACATGAGATTGCATTTTCATTGTGATACCGCGTGATAATTGTAGCAAAATCCAGTGTGAATTTCAAAATGCATTCTGAGCCAAAGGTGCCGCAAAAGGGTAGCAAAATGGTGATTTACAGGTCGATACACCTGTAAATGTCTTAATTTTTTTAAGATGAATTGATACTTACACTTAAGACATTTCAATTGCATTTTCATTAAATACCCCGCGATAATGTAGTTTAAGTCAATGTGGATTTGAAAATGCATTCCGAGCCGATCACGCCCCCAACCTGTCAATCATTACATCAAGGCGGGGCTCAGCAACAGGATGCACAATAGGTCAATATTTACCATTAACCAAACGCTTTTACACTGATTGATGCACATAAGCAAACAGACAGTGCAATTCTACACTTTTACCTATTTTCCGCCATACTTTATTCTTCTCCTATAATGGACCGTGTGTCCCCGAGCACCTAAGCATTGCAGGTGCGTCGCACATCTCACTGTCTGCACGCCGAGTGATGCACGTAAGCAAATAGTACAATTCTACACTTATTTACCACCTTACGTTAGCCTATATTTTATTCCTCTCTTTTAATCCGTAATATAGCGCGTGTTCCGTGGCACCTAAACATCACGCGCCTGCCACAAGAGCAGTCACCGGACACCGCGATTGATGCCCGTGATTTATAATATTAAGATATCTAATTTTGGCTGTGGCATGTTCTGTGACAGCTGCGTCTAGATCTGACTGGTGAAGTGTCATCTGGGGCAGGCAGGAGAAGCAGTGTTTTCTGTATGGTCACGCGGGCATCAACCGGAGATCTTAAGGCGTGCGCTCTATTATGGGTTAGAAGAGAGGAAGGAAACACTGTGTCTACACCGGACGCGAGAGCGGCGCGACAAACGACAGTATTGAACCCATTATAATCAGCGATGTGACACGACACAACAACTGTCGCCTCCGGTGTTGCCACGGTGTAAGGTGGCAAGTAAATAAGTGTAGAATTGCACTGTCTGTTTGCTTATGTGCATCAATCGGAGTGTAAAACAGTGAGAGATGTTGAGGCAGGTGAAAAGCGTTTGGTTAATGGGGAATATTGACCTATTGTGCATCCTGTTGCTGAGCCCCGCCTTAATATAATGATTGACAGGTTGGGGGCGTGATCGGCTTGGAATGCTAATATAATGATTGACAGGTTGGGGGCGTGATCCGCTTGGAATGCATTTTCAAATCCACATTGACTAGTCTACACTGATCGCAGGGTATTTAATGAAAGTGCAATTCAAACCTCTTAAGTGTAAGTGTCAATACATTTAAGAAAAAATACATTTAAATCACCATTTTGCTACCCTTTTGCTGCACCTTTGGCTCAGAATGCATTTTGAAATTCACACTGCATTTTGTATTTTTTATCATGCGGTATTACGATGAAAATGCAATCCCAAGTGTCCTACCCCTAAGTCTAAATGCATTTAGGAAAAATGGCATTTAAATGATAATTTTGCTACAGTTTTTGCTTGGACATGTTAAACATCTAATTAATTTGGGTAATACACTTTCATTTTCATTTTGCCACTTATAAAGCGTTAAAATATGTTTTTAATTTACATATTAAAACTGGTGCTGGAAATGGCAAATGTAAATTATATAATTTAATTTTCATTTTAATTTTGCACTAAACATTGCACATATGGTATGGGAAAATGTAAATTTAAATAAAGAAATGCATTGCCATTTTGCAAATTACATTTCAAAATGAATATTGCTACCCATATGCTTCCATAGCTTTGACGTTGAGGGTAGTTGCCAGGGCATTGCTACAGGGTTGATAAGGTGTTCAGAATAGTTTAGTGTAGGGCTGGGTATCGAGTTCTATACTTTTTAGGCACCGACCGAATTGCCTCGATACCATCGAGTATCGAAAAACGTCTCGCCGT
>NW_015540882.1:535689-548585 GCF_001515605.1 Sinocyclocheilus anshuiensis | reverse complement strand
GTTCGGTACCAAATTTCGATACCTAAGGGGTCAATCTCATCAGCATCAGTGAGCCAATAAAGGCCCGGGTATACTTCACTTTCCGCGTTCCGTTCCGTCTCGCGCTCAGCCGCGTCCGCACAGCTTTCAAAGTATACTCAACCGTGGATGAGTGCGGACGGACGGACGGACGAGCTCGACACAGGCGCAGCTTGACTTGCGCTCTGTCTCAACTTTCACCTTGCGCATGTGCTGTTGTACGCAGACCGTCCGCGCGGTCTCAAAAAATTACCTTCTCGCGGACGGGGTGCGCGGCTGTCCGCAAGCCCCCCTGATGACGAAAATTACGTAATGTGGACGCAGATGGCTGAAGTATACTTTGGCCTTAAGCCTGCAGCACTAGCCAGTGTGTTCGACTAGAAGAGGTGCGGCGCAGATCCATCAGTGTTTGACATCCACGTTTCCACTGCGTTTCAAGCCGGCTTTCCACTATCTCTGACAAACAACAGACCGGTCATTTAGTCATTCATTTTCAATGGAGAGTAGAGCGGGAGCTGCGTGCAGTTCCGATCATATGCAGATGTCTGTTTATACTACACGACCGAAAGCGCATGTTATGTGGCCATTCATGCAAACTGTAGCATCTTTTTTTTTAGATAATGTAATCTTGTTAAAATTTATTTCATAAAATTGGTATCGAAAAAAGTATCGTTCAGGAACCGGTATCGAAGTCAAGGTATCGGTATCGAACATTTTTGAACGATACCCAGCCCTAGTTTAGTGTGTAGCTATGCAATTGGTAGGGTATTGTGGGTGGTTGCCAGGGTGTGGTTACAAGAGCATTTTGAGTGGTTGCTATGGTGTTATTATGCAGTTGAAAAGGTGTCTTAAGTGTTGTTATGCAGTTGCTAGGGTGACATAAGTTGTTCACAGGACATTGTTATACAGTTGCTAAGGTGTTTTGATTGCTACATCATTATTTGGTTTTCTGAATAGTTTAAGTGAGTAGCTTTACAATTGCTAGGGTATTGTGAATGGTTGCCAGGGCAATGTTATACAGTTGCTAGGTTATTTTGAGTGGTTACTAGAAAGCATTGTGAAGATGTTCTGGGTGGTTTGAACATATTGCTATGTGTTCGCTACTGTGTTGCTGGTGGTTGCCAAATCATTGCTAAGTAGTTTGGGTGGTTTCTAGGGTATTGCAATGAAGGTGCTATGGTGTTCTGCATGTTCAACATGGTTGTTAGGGTGTTCTGGGTGGTTGCTATGGCGTTGATTCATCAAACACAATTAATTTAGTGAACTGAGGATGGAGTGAATGTGAGGTATGTGTAACAAGAGAAGAGCAAGAGAATTACATAATAATAAGGAAACACTTTATTTTAAGGACCAATTCTCACTATTAACTAGTTGCATATTAACATGCATACTACTAAGATAATGGCTGTTTATTATTACTGTTAAAGCACATGTTAATGCCTTATTCTGCATGACCATATTTTAGATCCCTTAATCGTACCCCATACCTAAACTTAACAACTACCTTACTACTATTAATAAGCAGCATATTAGGAGTTTACTGACGTAAAAGTCGTAGTTAATAGTTAGTTAATAGTGGTAATTGGTCCCCGAACTAAAGTGTGACCAAAACAACTCCTTCAGTGCGTTCCCTGTACCTCAACTGGAAACAGATCAGCAAATCCCAAGAGAGCTGTGTTTACTTCATACAAACACTTCATCTCTCTCTCCCTCTCGAATGGACTAAAGCCCAGTGCAACCCAGTGCAGATATCGATTTACTATGTTAAGGAACTCTGTGGTAAAGAAATTCCGAAAAGCTAAAGCAGATTTTTTCCTCACTATGATAGAAAAAGCAAGAGGCAATCCTGGAATCATTTGAAATCAGTTAAAAAAAATTAACAGGACAACAAAATGAAGATTAAAGTAAAGGGAAAATCAATAAACAATCCAGCTGAGATGGTAGAGATTTTTAATCATCATTTTGTTGATTCTGTAGAAACCATTACTCGTTGTTTTCCGCCTGCGTATACTAATGTCTGTCCAGTTACAACAGTGGAGCCTGTTTTTAGAATAAGGCCTGTTAGTGATTCTGATGTTATGAGAACAATTAGATCTCTTAAATCATCTAGAGCAAAAGATAAATATGGTATGGATGTTGTTATGCTCAAAGAGTCTAGTTCAACTCTAATTAAACCTATTACTAAAGTTATTAACCTTTCAATTTCTCAGGGAAAATTCCCAAGTGTTTGGAAGTCGGCGATTGTTGTTCCAATATTCAAAAGTGGAGATCCCCTTTCTATTGATAATTATAGGCCAATTAGTATTTTACCCACTGTTTCTAAGGTTATGGAGAAATTAGTTGCAAAACAGATTAGCAGTTACTTGAGTAGTAGTTCATTTTCATTGCATCCAATGCAGTTTGGTTTTAGAGCAAAATATTCAACGGAAACCGCAAATTGTTTTTTTTATAGAAAATATTAAAGCTTTCTTAGATAAAGGTGGTGTAGTTGGAGCCGTGTTCCTTGATTTAAAGAAAGCCTTTGACACCGTTAATCAGAATCCTTATGTCTAAGATATCTTGTTTTAATTTCTCATTACATACACTTATTTAGGGTTCAATTGAAGAACTGGTTAATTAGTACTCAGATTTGTCAACACTAGAATTTTATATTTGCTAGCTATCCTATTATTGATTGTATCTTGTTTGCATTGTCTTTATTTGATCCTATTGTTTTTTAATAGAATACTGTATGATTTGCACTATGTAATTATTAAATTTTCTAGTATGTATTTAATACAATGTTATTTTAGGGTGACTTGTAACATCCAGGGACTACGGATGTAAAATAGCCTTTGGCTAATTCTGGTACAGGAATGTTTTATTAATGTACAATGTCCCTGTCAACTAAATAAAGTAAAAAATTAAAATAAAAACCTGTCGTTCCCCTGTGCACTCATCAGTTCTTGTCCTCACTGCCACACCAAACTGGCATTGCCATGACTGCTGAACTCTCTCCACCTCACATTCAATTTAATTACTATTGCTCATACTCAAGGTTAGTGATTTCAACAAACTACTCACACTAAGTAGTAACCTTCAACATCTAATTCCAACTTTGTACAACAGACATGAATGATATCTCAAATTGTGCAGCTTGTTGGGGAGCTTATTGCCTTTCTAAGCAATCTGACTCTTGCCTGGTGGACAAAAAAGGGATTAAGTTACATTGAAGGATGCACCTAAGCCATATCTACAGACCAGATTATCAGAGACTTGGGCCAGTAAGCAACCAACCAGGCAATCATGCAGAACGCCCTAGCAACCTCATTGCAACACACTAAAATCCACCCAGGAACCATCAACCACATAGCAATGCTCCGACAATGACCCAGAACAACCTAGCATCATGGCGACTGCACATCATCAGATGTTTACTAGGTCATTAAATTGGAGCAAATAATTATTTTAGAGCATTTGAAACCATAGACCCTCAGTACTATTAAGGCTATTTCACTTGGGACGCGGCAATCGGTGGAATAGCCGCGCGGCTGCCACGTTCTCTCGTAGTGCAAGCGTTTTGGCCAGTCGAGGCGGTGTTCGTGACGTGGTCTTGGGGCGGACGTTGCCATAGTGGCAAACAAAAAGGACACATTTTACTAAAAACGAAATAATTAAAACATAACGGAAATTTTGTATACGTGTTATTTGCTATTTATTATTTCATGGGACTATGAAATGACTAAAGTAATGTTCATGTCAGACACAATTAACTATTAAATTTTACACATAATTGTATTTTTTACCTGGCAAATCCACTCGTACACGCATGCTCTTGGTTTTTTTTTTTTTTTAGATTTAAAATTACCTTCATCGTGTTTTCAACCCTTCGACATGAGCTCAGTGAAATGTTCTATAATTGGTTGTTAATAATTCACGCAGCTTCATCAACCACAGATGAGTGCAGATGGACGAGTTTGACACATGCGCAGTACTACCTAGTGGACTCTATCTGTCTTAAAAATTGCGCATGGACGTCCATAGACACTTCTGATCACAAAAATTGCATTCTGACGGCACCCATTCACTGCAGAGGATCCACTGGTGAGCAAGTGATGTAATGCTACATTTCTCCAAATCTGTTCCCATGAAGAAACAAACTGAACTACATCTTGGATGGCCAGAGGGTGAGTAAATTTTAAGTCATTTTCTATTTTTGGGTGAACTGTTCCTTTAATTTAGGCTCAACCAAATTCTCATGGGTTTGGAACGACAAGAGGCTGAGTAATTGATGACAGAATTTTCATTTTTGGGTAAACTATCCCTTTAACCCTAAGATCTATTATGTTTTTAGAATTGTATTAAGTTGTTTATTTTGTTGTTTAAATGTCAGCCACATCTACACTAAAAAGACATAAAGCAGTCTATTTTACATAGTTATTGAGCTGTATGGGAAACTCCAAAAATTGGATAAAACTGTGCTGATATAAACCGAACCACGCAGTGCCACCCACTGGAGAGCGGATCTGTTTATTTGAGGCCAAGAAGTGCACTGGACCATTCATGCATGCAGACATATCACTGCATGCTCTCCCGACAGAGGGCTCAAATGCAAACGCCTACCAATCCTGTAGAAATACTGAGGAATTGTATTTTATTTGTTGAATATTGGTAGCACTAGTATTAGTATGTCTGACATCACCAGTACAATATTAGCCAACACCAGACAAAAGATATTGTTCTTTTGCCATTTTGAACTATTGGCTGATTAATTGGTCAACAACTAATTATCATGTTTACATTACAAACTGTCAGAATTTCATCGTATCTTTTGTCCATATAAATATCAGCATCTGCACGAAATTGCATATTTTTGCTCAGTTTGAATAAAATGGAGGTGTTTTTTTTCTTCTTCCATGAGTATGAGCCATAAAATCCTGATGCATCAGTTATGATACTCAATAAAACATTTCTATTTTAGATTTTTTTAGAAACTGTTCCATTTCAAAATATTAGATTTTTCTGGCTATCATTTCATATGTCAGTGCCACTGTCTCTGAACCCCAGTGAAATGCACAAACCTCAGCCATGACAAAGAAGGATTTCTACTGCCGCTGTCTCCGTGGCTGAAATGGCTCATTTGAGAGAGAGAGGGGAGGATGGGGTGGGAGGTGAGCTAATTGATGTCCCTTCATTCCCCACAGAGCAGCTCTGGCCTGTCTATCACACTGTCAGCCTGAATGCATCCTGGAGAAAAGACTAGACAAGAAAAATAGAGGTCCCTTCCTACAGCCTCGGCAGTCTGGAACAACCTCTAACAGCGGGACAGGCCAACCAGACAGGCAATTCTGCTGTTAGACTCCATATAGCAGTCAACCAATTATTCTCCACCAAATACTTTTCCTGAAGGACTCGACTAGAGGCTCTGCACGCAACACACACGCACAAAAAAAGATCGCTTTACTTTAGGGTCAACTGACTGAGAGGGTTTCATATGGAGCTGTTGGCCTATTCACATCAAGTTCAAGTGGTTCACATGAAAAAACATGCAAGACAAGATTGCAGCAAAGAACTGTGACTCTCTATGAACTGCTGTTCACTGATGATGTTGTGTTTTTCCCTAGAGAATATATATATATATATATATATATATATATATAGCAAAAATTTGTACATTTCCCCTAATTAATAAAACATGAGCAAAACAAATTTCTTTCATTTAAAAAAATATCTTAAAACAGTTCTTACATCATTTTAAACAATTTATGTAAGAAATTGTTTTATGAAAAATGCACTGTATGTAGGGATGGGTACCGAAACCCGGTATTTAATCGGTCCCGGGGCTAAATTATGAAAGACCGGAGTATCGATAAGCTCTGACGTTAACGGTTCTGCTATCGGTACTGGAGAAATTAATAAAACACACATACATTTATTATTGCTATATATACATTATCTTGCTAATTCTATCTCACCAGAGTCGCCAGCAGTTTTTTAAACATTTGTCTATGATGCATTTTTGCTATTCGCAATTCAGAAGCGAGATCGCGCCCACGCGGAGGAGCTTCAGCACACGCAACATGAAAGCCTTGTTTAATTATGATAGAAGAGAGAACTAAACATTCAAACATCTGCTTACACTTTAGGCCTGTGGCTGTTTTATTAAGCGGCTATTACGGCTATTACTTATCTGAACAGTAATGTTAGTAGAACTTCATGGAAAAATGACAGCACTGTTTCATTTGTATATTAGTTTTATTGTATTTGTCAGTTTGTTTTACTTTGTTTCTTTGTTCATGTTCTTACTGTATATTATCTTATGTATAAACACAAAAAATGTATATATATTATGTAAATATATATATATATATATAACAAAATGTACCGATAAGAATACCGTTAAAGTACCGAATCGATAAGCAGTATCGGTAAGAGTAATAATACCGTTAAAACCTTAACGATACCCATCCCTAACTGTATGTGAATAATTGTTTGTGAAGAATGTGTACTTAAGTACTGTACACTTTTCATAATGTAATAATTTAAATATTAAATTGTAATTTTATATTTTCTGTTTTTATTTTAATTTTGGTCAACATTTTCGTAATTTTATTGTGTTTTTGTTATTTTTACATTTTTAAATATGTCTATATAGTTTTCAAGTTTTAGATTTAGTTTATTTAGTTTTAGTAATTTTTTAATTTCAACTCCGCAACTAGCTGAAATAAAATACTTTTTAAAATTGTATTATTATTATTATTATTATTTTAATTTCAGTTCATGTTTATTTTAAGTAATGAAAGTTTTTTTATGCTTTCAGTTTTAGTTAACAAGAATAACCCACCAAAACACATTTATATAAATTAAAATATTACACATCACAATTTGTTGTTGTTTTTTGTTATTGTTTTTTTTCCATCTGCTTAAAGGGACAGTTTAGCCAAATATGAAAATTCTGTCAACATTTACTCACCTCATGTCGTTCCAAACCTGTATGCATTTCTTTCTTCTGTGCAACACAAACAAAAATATTTGTAAAATGTCTCAGTGTTTTTTTATCCATACAGGTCCAGTGTTATTTTGGTCCCCATTGACTTTCACTGTATGGACAAAACAGCTGAAACGCTCTTCAAAATATCTTCTTTTGTATTCCACAGAAGAAAGTAAGTTTAGCACACATTCTGCCAAAATGTATGTACTTACTGGCTCTACCGATATGTCAAGAATTTCTGTTTAGAAATCAGGTATATTCTATTCAATCATTATTAATACAGAAGTCAAGCGCATGTTTATCAAACATAAAGAAGGCTTGGTGTAATTCATAAGGCATTTATGAAGACTGTACTATTGAAACATGATTCCAATTCACTTTCCATCAACTGAACAAATAATGAATACTATAAAGTGTGATAAGCTGATGTAAAAAAGGGCTCTATAAAGGTGAAGCATAACCTCAGCTGCGTGTCTCCTCACCTAATCGCTTCATATCTTTTCAAAAGGACAACAGGACACACACACACACAAGTTTAAATGCACTACAGCAAATGTTGCAATGCTCAGTGTGCAAATGCAAATTTCGAGTGGGATGTGAGCAGGTGGTGAGACCGAGCTGTGCATCTGAGGAAGAAGGAAAATAACTAATTCTTGCTAAGGTAAATAAGTAAAATAAGTGTTACTGCTCAGAACTGTGGTTTAGCCACAGGGGACAAAAACACTTTGTATTCAAACCGGCACACGGATCACACAAACAACAACAAAACAACAACCTGAGCCAAAGAACTCTGCCTGAAGATGTTTATAAAATACATTATGATGATGAGATATACACAATGTTTCAGTGCATTTTACCTCATGAACTTAACGCTCTATAGAATGCTGATTCTCAACTGTTTTGATTCAGGGCCCAGATTTGACATTGGACCTCATTTGGATGTCTTCGATGATGAGGGCATGTCGCACAGACTGTCCATGCTGGCATCTGCCAAATTTGGCTTCAGGCAAATGGCAGATGAATTCACACCATAATAAATGGGAAGCTTTTCTTCTCACTTTAAAAATCTGATAAGCCTATTAATGTTCCTATTCTAACTGGGTCAATGACAAGTAAGAAGTGTTTGTGATAAAGACAGGAAAATTTGAGTTTAAAACATGTGCAAAGTTAGTTCCTTAGAAAGGACTTTTATAAGGTTTTGAAAAATTTTAAAGGAACAGTTCACTCAACCACGAAAATTGGCTGAAGATTTACTCACCCTCAGGTCATACAAGATGTAGATGAATTTGTTTCTTCATCAGAACAGATTTGGAGAAATGTAGCATTGCATCACTTGTTCACCAATGGATCCTCTGCAGTGAATGGGTGCCGTCAGAATGAGAGTCCAGAATGAGGTTGGGTACATTTCAAGCAAATTTTCATTTTTGGGTGAACTACTCCTTTAATAAAATTTTTACAAATTATGTAATAACTGATGTAATAATGTTATGTAATAATAAAATATCGTGGTGTAACCAACAAGCAAATCTTAATCATTATTTTCAAAATGTCTATTTTACAAGGTAAAACTGTTTTTGTTTTTTACAAACACAATTAATTATTAATTAATTCATAAATATTATGTTTGTGGGGAGTCACACCACATGACATTCTACCTAAACTAACCTTGCTTTCTTTCTTTCTTTCTTTCTTTACATTGCACCTTCTGCACATCGGTCGTACCATACATCTTTCATATTTGATATGTTTTTCTTTCAAATATTAATAATATAATCACAAAATTGATTCACTGCTAATTTTTGTCTAAGACATAATAATAAAAGATTATGAGGTTTATGAGGCTTCTGGTTCACTTATTCATGTCATCACTCAAAAATATTTCCAGATGACTCCATGTGAAATTTTTCAAGTATTAAAAAAAAAATGTCAGTTTAATATCTGTAGATAAAATTTGTGGTTTATCACTTGTATTAAACATAATAAATAAATATATAAATAAAAAATGTTCTTCTGACTAAAGAAACAAATCAGAGCAAACTCATTTGCAGTATATGCATATATTGCATGTAAATCAAAAGGCTCTTTTCATATGCTGGTGCAATGTCACACAATTACTGTGCTTTATAATGACAATCATTGCTGTCACTTCCGAAAACAAGGTACTTGAGCGCATCTCCAGGTAAAGCATATTCACCATTATTGTATTCTCCATTTCCTCACCTCATTCACCTCTACTCCACCATTCAATTGAATCTTTTAGAATGCATTCTCAATGAAAACCTCATTTCTTTTGTCGCCTGTCGCCAAACATTGATTTCATCTCAGCAAATAAGACCAATATCAACCATCATATCCACCCAAATTCATTTGAGCACTGTTATTATTGCCATCTATTTGTGCTCTGTCCCAGTTAAATGAATATCATTTTCAATAGGCATCCCATTTCACCAATGTAAACAATAACTAAAATCGCTGAACTTTTAGAACAAAGCCCAAGGGTAGTAAAACTGACAATCCCATTCGAGACATAAAAGCCTGTTTTTTTTTATGGGCTCAAAATGAATGTGAAGCATTTTTGGGTGAGCTGATGAAAGAGTGCTTATCAATGAATTATGTTTTTATTGTCCACCAAATAAGGTCGTTGTGTATCTCAAGGGAAACGTCAATGAATTTAATGGACACACTCTTAAAATAGAGGTTCCAAATGGGGGTTTTTCTCCAGTGAAAAAGTCGTCTTGACCGAATCAGGAGAGAAATATGAAATATGCACATATAGTGAATATTCAGTTCACTAAAAACAACCAGTTCAAAAGAATGATTCGTTCGTGAACCGCACATCACTCCAGACTGTTTGCTTGAGGCTCTGGATTACAGGTAATAATGTCGTAAATAATGTTCAGTCTCTTGCACAGACCGATCGTTTCACTTCATAAGACCTCAATATATCACAAGGAGCCATGGGTATTCATTTTGTGTTTCCTGATATAGCCTACCTTTTTTGACTCTCAAACTGATGGTATAGCCGCTGACTTGCATTTAATGAATTACCAACGATTACCATTTCAGCTAAAAACCTACTGAAGAAAAAAAGCCACCTACTCTTGGATGGACTGAGGGTGAGTAAATTAACAGCAAATGTTCATTTTTGGGTGAACTATCCCTTTAAATTTTCTTCTTGGCACCATAGATGTGAATAAGGAAACTTCATGTTTTAGAGTGCAGGAAAAAGAGGTTGAAAGTTGTAATATCTCAGACCAGTTATGTGGTTTGTTTCAGAGTACTGCTATCATTTGATATTAGAAACCAGAAAATCCATTCGGCAAACCCCATAGCTCCAAGTTCAGGATCATCAAGTGATCATCTGCCTCAGGTAGTTTAGACTGCTCCAACTTTTCACCATTCATCTCACTGGAGTTAAAACTGAAGAAACTATCCTCTGGCTATATGACCCCTCCAATTATTAAAATAAACAGTCCGTTATCCGGGAGATACTGTAACGAATTTAATGCTACAGCACCTTACAGATTCAGTGTGAGAAAATGGGATCCTTCCACTGAGACAAGCTTTCTGTGGCCGCGAGTCAGTGACTCCCCTGTTGAGAGACATTCAATTATTAGCAGCCAAAACGAATTACTTTTAACTGCAGCCATCCACCAAGATTACAACAGACAGGGGACAAAAGTGCTGCGTGTTAGTTAATGGGTGCCGTTAATCTTGGGTTAGAAAAGAGAGTCAGATCTTTACGGAGGGACAGCATTTATCTGCCTTTACTTTTTGCTGTTGATTTTTTATTCTTTACTTGTCTTTCATACTTTCTTATACGTTATATTTTATTAGAGAAGTTCACATGTATGCTAGACACTTGGTGGTTGCTTTTTCTTCTCTATCTGGTCCAACTCATTAATTAAAATAAATAAATGTAATTCAAAAATGTACTCACGCTCAGGCCATCCAAAATGTAGATGAGTTTGTTTCTTCATGAGATTTGTAGAAATTTAGCATTTCATCAGTTGCTCACCAGTGGATCCTCTGCAGTAAATGGGTGCCGTCAGAATGAGAGTCCAAACAGCTGATAAAAACATCACAATAATCCACAAGTAATCCACACCACTCCAGTCCATCAGTTAATGTCTTGAGGAGAGAAAAGCTGTGTTTGTAAGAAACAAATCCATCATTAAGATGTTCTCAAACGTCAAACAGGCCCTTTTCCATAATATTGTTTTCTCCAGTGAAAAAGTAATCTCAACCGAATCAGGAGAGAAATATGCACAGATCAAGCACTGTTTACAAGTGAAACCAGTCCAAAACAGCTCTAAACAAATATGTGGGTGGATTTTTATGTCAGAGAACAACAGGAGATGGACTTTTCACTGCAGGAAGTGTTATTATGGATATTTTGGCCACGGTTGGCAACGGTTTGTGGATTATTGTGATGTTTTTATCAACTGTTTGGACTCTCATTCTGACGGCACCCATTCACTGCAGAGGATCTACTGGTGAGCAAGTGATGGGATACTACAATTCTCCAAATCTGATGAAGAAACAAACTCATCTACATCTTGCATTTTTCAGCAATTTTTGATTGAACTATTCCTTTTAAACTACTACTATATCATACTTTACAGTTTAAATAATACATCTATTTTGTTTCATGTTGCAATTATGAGAATGAGATTTGGCTAATGAAAATTAAGAGACCATTAATTGAGACCACACCAATATGATAAAAATAATTTTGAACATCCTGTTGCGTTATCATATAGAAAAACTGACACTGCTTGATGGAATCAGACAGAAACCAGCACCAGCATCTACACACTCATTACTTGGTAAATGGTGACTGAAAATTCACAGAATCCAAAAACCCAGAGTCAGCACCACAATCAACTAAAGGCTTGATGTCATACAAAAACAGAGATAACAGCTCTGATTTGGCAGGCCATTCCCACCAAGATGCTGAGAAACAAACAACATCTCAAAACCAACAGATCTGATCAGATCATCTCAAAACTGAACAGAAACAACAAGAAATGCTCTTCAATGGAGCCCAAAACAGTGACTAATGTGTTGGTGTACCAGTTCTACCCAAACCGCCCTGAGGGAGCATATTACAAAAAAAACATACAATCTTCCTCCTTGGCATCCACTGCTGAAAAATATCAGTTTGCACCGCGTCTCAAAGTGGAAAGCGAGAGGCTTACCGTGTGATTGAAGGCAACTGAAGCGGAAGGTTTGAGAGAAACTGTTAAGTTATGCTTTGTGTTAAAAGAACTTGACTCTGACCTTTACAGCTAGCAGTTCAGATAATGCTGTAAAAAAAAATGCTACTGTAAAAAACTCTTAGTTTAGTGTACATTGGGAAAAAAAAATACTTAGAAACATTTTTCACTCAGAAAGTCCTAGTAAATTTCACAAATAATTACATTGAAATGGCAATTAACAAATTAAACATTAAATATTATATTCTTGTAAAAAAATATTCCAATGATCACTGTTTTATTTACAATTTCAAAAAATAGTTTATACTAGTGCTGGGTGGTATACCGGTTCATACCGAATACCGGTGTTTATTTTTGTTATGATATGAATTTTTAAAATACCACAATACGTCGCTTAAACAACGTTCGGAACCCAACACTGTTTGAAAGGGGTCCCTTTTCATTGGTGCACTGTGGTGAGGGAACAGCTGTATGTGTTACTAAGCGTGAAAGTTCCGAAACTGAAGCTGTAGAACTAATAGAACGTGATGACACAGAAGAACTCCACAATATCCACATTGACCGCCACAAATATCCACCGCCCCCTGCCATCAGCTCCCGCGTCTCACACACACGAGCGCTACTTTAGCACTAGATTTAGCAACTTTCAGACCCTTTTAGCGGCTTTTTTCCATAGAATATTCATACTG
>NW_015540882.1:526382-530567 GCF_001515605.1 Sinocyclocheilus anshuiensis | reverse complement strand
AAAATAGGGCATTCTAAGTCAATATACTGCAGTATTTCCTCTCTCAATCAGTAGAAAATATGGTTAACACCTGGTCATGCATGAAAAAAAAATACCGTCTTGTACCGTGAAACCGGTATAATTTTGAAAAATACTGTGATATAAATTTTGGTCATACCGCCCAGCACTAGTTTATACATTGAAAAAAAATGGTGTAGAAACACTCAGATAGTGCTAGTGAATTTCACAAATAATTACAATGAAATAGCAATTAACACATTACATTAAACATAAAGACTGAAATGGTACTTTCTTGTAAAACAGTCCAATAATCTTTGTTTTTAACTTTGAAATATATACTTTTAGTTGACTATACACTGAAGAAAATTTGATGTAGAAAC
The DNA here is from genome assembly GCF_001515605.1 of Sinocyclocheilus anshuiensis. Classification (NCBI taxonomy): domain Eukaryota; kingdom Metazoa; phylum Chordata; class Actinopteri; order Cypriniformes; family Cyprinidae; genus Sinocyclocheilus; species Sinocyclocheilus anshuiensis. The sequence continues at coordinate 530,187 of NW_015540882.1, read as the reverse complement.
AATTTGTACACAGAAATGATAAAGAAACAGCAACACATTGAATTAAATGTAGAAAATCCGAAAATGTATTTTCTTATAAACTGTAGTCTTATAATCTTTGTTTTATTTACAACTTCGAAAAGTAATTTTTTCAGTTGATTATGTTGTATAATGTATATGGTGAAAAATAACATGTAACCAGTCAAATAATACAGAATTAAGCAATTTATGAAAATTAGTCATAGCTACATAATATGGGGGAAATTATGTTACATAAGACACTGTTTGCATGAAAATACTGGTACAATTATGTTTTGTTTTGTTTTGTTTTTTCCTGTAAACAAAGTAACAATTTTCCTTTAAAAAATTCATTTCAAGTATATTGTTGAACTGCAAAATATTATAAACACCAAAATGTCATACCAATCCATTAAAAAAAAGGATGATAAAAACTTTAATTCATGTTAGAAATGCACAAGGTGTACACATCCAAAATTGGATTCAGGTATAAAAAAAAATAAGCAAAACAACAAAAACACCTTTTTTCTGAAGTTGTCAGTGTTGGCAAGGCTGTGAGAACTGCTGTCAGGAGAGCTCTAGATAACATATATCCTGCCTGGTTTATCACCAAACCACTTCCTGTAGTCATCTAGGGCTTTCCAGGAAAATCAGCTTCAGATTCATATGTTGAACAGGGTTTGCATGGGACCCGTTTACATAGCTTAGGTTACTACAGAAATATTAATATGAAATATATTTCAGCACCTATGACACATAAGCAATCCCATAGGATAGAGATCAGATATAGAAAGAGAGCCCTGTTTTTCTCCGTTTTGGTGGTAAAATTACAAATTAAAAAGAGAATCCCTGATAATTTATTGCCGACAGTTTGTATCTTGACATGCCTGTCTGACAAACAAGACGAAAATGAAATACCACAGGAAAGATTAATCTAGTATTGCACACTGACAGTTGCTAATTGCCTAATTAGTCAACAGAATGAGATTGGGCTGTTAGTATCAAACAAATATACTCTTCACTGTGGGCATATTTTGCCGATACTGACACAGTCGAATAACAAAGTCTTCAAAAACCAAATCTGCTGCTTAATAAAGCAACAAAGCCACGCTGGGAGCAAAAAATAAATTAATTAATTAATTAATCCAGAGGCTCTTAATTTGATTGCAAACAACTAGCATAAAAACTCTGTTTCTGCTTTACATAATTTAGTAACAAAAACAAGTTACAAAAAGCTAGCGCCAAAACACTTTTGAACACTAAAGAAATTATATCTTGCATAAATTAAATAAGCATATTTTTAAGAATATTTAGTATCATTAAAAGCGTTTGCGTTGTGACATCATTTTTCTGAAAAAGAAGTGAAATTAACATTTTTCTCCTGATTTTCAATTGCATAAATGCATAAAAATGTATTAAGTATAATAATAAATTAATAAATGTAATGATAGATAGATAGATAGATAGACATTTTTATTAATAGTTTGAATTAGTTTTTATTTATATTTTCCGTTTTCATTTTATTTGATAGATAGATAGATAGATAGATAGATAGATAGATAGATAGACATTTTTATTAATAGTTTGAATTCGTTTTTATTTATATTTTCCGTTTTCATTTTATTTTTTGTTGAAGTTTTAGTAATTTTGTTGTTTTTGATTTTTTAATAGCTAGGCCGATATAGTTTTTTATTTTATTTTTTGTTAAAGCTTTAGTAATTTTGTTGTGTTTTTGTCATTTCTACATATTCATTTTTTTTGTAATGACTAGTTTTTTTAAATAATTGTTAAAAATAATTTAGTAGTAATAATTTAAAAATAGTTTTTAATCACTTTTATTTCAGTTTTAGTTTGAGTTATTTTACTACATCAAGTTCAACGAAATAAAAATGAGAAATGCTTCACTGTAAAAACTGATTTTTCTAAGTTGTAAATAAAACAAAGATTACTAGAACATTCTACCAAATAAATTAAAAAAAAGTTGTCTTTAAAATTTCAATGTTTCTTACGTTTCTTTGCAATGTCTCATTGAAAATTGCTTCTGCATCAATTATTTTCAGTTTTCCTTGGCAACTAGCTGAAAAAATTTTTAAAAAAAGTTTACTTGTTTATATTTTATTTATTTATTTGTTTGTTTGTTTGTTTTAACAAAAATGTTCTCATGGTTTTGGTTTTAGATTTAGTTAAGTATAATAACCCTGCCTGGACGTGTTTTAAGAGATTCGCCCATAAACACAATAATAAACAATATAAAATCAGAACAGAATAAAAAGCCACAGTGTTTTGATCATATCAAATATACTGTAAGCGTGTCCGATCAGAATGCAGGAGGCGACTCTGCGCTCTCAGATCAGAGATGGATGTTAAAAGCGCTGGCCGACAGGCTCCTCTGGAGACTCAGGGTGAAAGTCACCTTTACATGCTGATCTCCATCCAGTCTCTCCTAATCAAACCCTAACAAGAGGACTTTACAGGGAACTGAGCTTAAAGACAAGAGAACTACAACACTTTCTAACAGGCTAGATGTGAAAATATTCCCAGGGCAGATGCAAATTTGACGAAAGACTATGTATGCGAGTCAGATGAGACGTTTGTAAAAGAAAATTATCACCAAACTGAAAGCGTGTACTAAAATTGCATGAGATGTGTGTGTATTCATTTATTTATTATAAACTACTGATCTAAAAGTTTTTAGGTTTTTGAAAGAAGTCTCTTAAGCTCACTAAGGCTGCATTTATTTGATCAAAAATACAGTAATGTTTCTTACGTTTCTTTGCAATGTCTCATTGAAAATTGCTTCTGCATCAATTATTTTCAGTTTTCCTTGGCAACTAGCTGAAAAAATTTTTAAAAAAAGTTTACTTGTTTATATTTTATTTATTTATTTGTTTGTTTGTTTGTTTTAACAAAAATGTTCTCATGGTTTTGGTTTTAGATTTAGTTAAGTATAATAACCCTGCCTGGACGTGTTTTAAGAGATTCGCCCATAAACACAATAATAAACAATATAAAATCAGAACAGAATAAAAAGCCACAGTGTTTTGATCATATCAAATATACTGTAAGCGTGTCCGATCAGAATGCAGGAGGCGACTCTGCGCTCTCAGATCAGAGATGGATGTTAAAAGCGCTGGCCGACAGGCTCCTCTGGAGACTCAGGGTGAAAGTCACCTTTACATGCTGATCTCCATCCAGTCTCTCCTAATCAAACCCTAACAAGAGGACTTTACAGGGAACTGAGCTTAAAGACGAGAACTACAACACTTTCTAACAGGCTAGATGTGAAAATATTCCCAGGGCAGATGCAAATTTGACGAAAGACTATGTATGCGAGTCAGATGAGACGTTTGTAAAAGAAAATTATCACCAAACTGAAAGCGTGTACTAAAATTGCATGAGATATGTGTGTATTCATTTATTTATTATAAACTACTGATCTAAAAGTTTGGAAAGATTTTTTTTGTTTTTAGGTTTTTGAAAGAAGTCTCTTAAGCTCACTAAGGCTGCATTTATTTGATCAAAAATACAGTAAAAACAGTAATATTGTGAAATATGATTACAATTTAAAATAACAGTTTTCTATTTTAATATACTTTAAAATATAATTCGGCCGGAGCAACGAGACAAAAACATGAAAACCCATTATAAACGAGGCATTCGTTGCATCCAGTAGCGACATAATTATGGATTATAATGACTTATACTGGCTTTACGCGTTGCATTGCATCGCGCCGCGCCGCATAAACATAAAACCATGTCTGCATTTGTGATCGGAGAAATGACAAACAACAAGCCCTACTCTACACTG
>NW_015540882.1:523402-525987 GCF_001515605.1 Sinocyclocheilus anshuiensis | reverse complement strand
AAGAGCTTGTAACACTCCAAAGAGAAAGGAAAAATTTAAATCGCATCATATGACCCCTTCAAATTCAAAGTGACAAAGACATCTATAATGTTACAAAACAGTTATATTTCAAATAAATGATGTTCGTTTGAATTTTCTATTCATCAATGAATCCTGAAAAAAACTATTATGATTTCAACAAAATACTAAGCAGCATTTAATAATAATATATAATAATAATAATAATAATAATGATAAACATTGATAACTGAGCAGCAAACAGAATGATTTCTGAAGGATCACGTGACACTGAAAATTGGAGTAATGATGGTGAAAATTCAGCTTTGATCACAGAAATTAATTACATTTTAAAATATATTAAAACAGAAAACACTTATTTTAAATTGTAATAATATTTTACAATATTTAATAATATTTTACAATATTGCTGCTTTACTGTTATTACTGTTTGATCAAATAAATGCAGTAATTTCAGTCTTTATTTTTTGTAAATGCTTGAAGGAAAAATGGACAACACAATCCTTAAAGTGTCTTTATTTTCTGATTCACAAAAATAAGTGATACGTAGTTCATTTTGCATAGTCAAAATGCAGAATGTTTCCAAATCAGCATTTTCCTTCCCAGAATGACGTTCCACATCAGTTCAGTCACTGGATCAAATAACAGTTTGACGATAGTAAGAAAATGAAAACTTTGGCTGAAATCTCCTCAGCTTCACTATGTGTCCGGAACACATTAAAAAGCAATACACGAAAGGTTCTCCCCCGCTGTGAGTGAATTCGTGCCAGGACTGTTGTCCCCTGTAGGCCTGGCCTGAGACCAGAGGTCACTGGCCTTCCCAGTGTCCCCCAAAACCTTGCCATCATCAATCATAACCTGTCAAATACAAATCGTTTGTCGCAAGCCCCTCTGTGTACTGAGATGGCCGTATCTTTTTTCACATCAGAATGGCTGCCTCTATTTCACAGCTCAACACAAACAGACCTGTGTTTAACTCCACTGATGGAAGAATGTAGATGATATTCCCTGCTCCCCCAGAGAGCTTTATATAGAAAGAAGTATTTATGACCAGCTGTTTGAGACCTGTAAATGAAACGTGTACTGCAAATTATACCTCTGTCAAAATAGAGATGATATGTGATTCCAGGAAAGATTTCAGAAACATGGACTGTTGTTTTATGGTGGTTTTATCAGTGAAAACGTTCTTTGTTTGTCTATACTATGGTGGTCTCATTATATGAAGAGAAATTAGATTTAAACAACTGATGTAAATCACCTAATTGTATCCTTTTCTTTTGAGATGCCTTGATGGCTGAAGAATAAATATGTCCATCGTGGAAGAGACTTTGGAGTGATGGGCTCATTTACGACCACTAATCTTTAAGCAATAGGAACAATGCAAGTGTTATTGTCTATTGTAAACTGATAAATTCCCACTTTGATTCATGATTCCCACAGGAAGGCAACAATAAATTGATCACATCTTAGGGCAGCATCAGCACTTTCTTTTGAATAAATCAATAATTGACACTTTTATAATTACCTGAAATACTAATGAAGAGAATGAAAGGCCATGAGCCACCTCGAAGAATGAGTCTTTTAGTTTCTGCTGTATTTTCAGTTCTAATTTCCCTGTGTTCCATAGGATGGAATTCAGGCTAATAGCACTCCCAAAGCACACCCCTGAAGTGTGTGGAAATGCCATTCTGCTAAGATTTAAAAAAAGAATAAAAGTATAGATTTTGATTATGCTAATTTACTACATTTGGCTACTCCACAAAGTGCTTCTTTTCAGTTGTTTTTTAAACATGCACTAAATGTATGTCTTTGACTATTGTGCTGCATCTCTTTTTCAGCGTTGGTTATTTAAAAACAATGTTTTACGGTGTATAGAATTAGTGGTTGACCGATATTGGTTTTTTGACTGCCGATGCCGATATCTTGGAAAGCCGGGCTTCAAAAGTCATATACACCTAGGATGGCTTGAGGGTGAGTAAATCATGGGGTAATTTTAATTTTTGGTTTAACTATCCCTTTAAGTAGGGATGTGCGATAATGTCATAATTGTTGTTTTAACAATGTAGAAGCTGACATTATCCAGTAAGTAACTTTCTTGAGAGTCCAGATGTGCTGTGTGATGTGGTCTAGCTGAATGCAGTTAGAATGACCCCAAAATTCAATAGACTTGGATAAAAATATATGAGTTTTTGTCTTATATTTCTAGATAACACAGTTAAGCAACATGGCATAAGCAAGCTCACTGTTTTTCTCAAGCTTTTACAAGCTATTTAAAAGCAAAGGAAAGCGAGGAAGAGAGGGAATGGCCCCGGCCCCGGCCCCGCCCCCGCGGTGATACCGGTATTACCGGTGTTGTCACACGTCGATTAACCGGAGGGAAAATTTTCTCACCGTCACAACCCTATGCCACAGTCAGCTGCTTCCGCTCCTTCCAGTCGTGCGTATGTGGGGATAAAAGGCAGCGCTGTTTTATCATACTAGATACATTTGAAAGTTCTGTTATAATACTACTGTGCGGTCGTCACCGGTCTATTAAAACGCACAACATATTAAAGCATCTTTGGTGT
>NW_015540882.1:518566-523163 GCF_001515605.1 Sinocyclocheilus anshuiensis | reverse complement strand
ATTTAAACATTCTTCGAAACATTTGGGATAATGTAAGTACACAAGTCAGCAAAATATATAACACTGTTCTAGTGGTTTTTGGATATTTTAATAAAAAAAACTTACATATTGTGCCTTTAATGAAAAGTTCATTTCTATCACTGACCACTGCACAGAATATGAAAAGCTTTAGGACTAAACCAGCCAAGATTCCAGAACAAAAACACACTAAGCGAAAAATCATTTAATTATTGCTAGTGACAAAATCCCAGAAAAAATTAGATATCATTTATCAATATTGCACACACCTACATTAAAGCTTCAAAAAGGACATAAAAATAGCATAAAGGTATCATAAAAGTGGTCCACATGACCCATGAACTATGAAAAAAAAGAACAAAATAAATAGATAAGACACAAACTACTTAAAGCTACTACTTCAACACTGGGATCCTTCAGATGGTTGTGCAGAGCTGTAGGTGCTACACACTAGGGGTGTGCCGGTACGAGTATCGGTACCGAACGGTTCACGGGGCAAATTCCAAATGGAAGTGATCATCCCTATGCATTTGAAGGACAGAGCCCTTGGAGTGGGGACTTTGGAGTGAGCAGGGCACGTGCATGCCATTATGTAGTCGTTTGGAATGCACTTGGCAAAGGAAGCGACGTAATTTCCTTGTTATCTTCAGCTGGCATGTTCCCCGTGACAACGTAGCACGGTGACCTTCAGCAGATGTCGCAGTTTTACTTTCATAAATTGTTGTTAGCATAACTGTTGCAAATAAAAATACATTTTATATTTTAAAACGTTTTTAAAATATGCTATATAATATATAAAAACTAATATATATATATAACTTTTTAAAATATAAAATGTATGTTTATTTGCAACAGTTACGCTAACAACAATTAAAAGACATTTATAACAGTAAAACAGCAACATCTGCTGATGGACACCATGCTGCGTTGTCACGGGAACATGCTAGCTGAAGATTAATTTGTTTAGTTATATCATTTATAATTTGAATTATACAAGAAGAACACCAATAAACTTTGGGTAATTAAAAAAAAATGTTTTATTCATTAGCCTACATCAGATCTGATTTTTTTTCTTCAGGAAACAGGCAGACTAGAATAAATAGCAAGACAGAAGCGAAAAATAAATGATAGAAATGGCAAAAAAAATGTAATCCAAATTTTGAACAATTATGAGTAACATTAGGATAGAACATCTAAATATGATATATTGATCACTGTCAGATGCTGAGCCGACAGGACGCTTTACTTATCTGCACCATCAGACTCTCCATCACTCATGGCATTTAGTGCTTCTTATACCTCCTCAGCATTCATAAATCGCCTTCTTTTACTCATTTTGTCTTTATTTATGAAACTGATAACCGCTAATTCAGTGAGTGAAAGGCGTTGCCTAGCAATGTACTATGTTAAAACATAAGCAGCACGAAAAGTGACAGCGCGGACATACGGGCATTATATAGCGGGTAAATTTGACCCGCGCTGACGCTTATAGGTATAAATTCCCCGTTTTTGATCTGGTTTTATCTAAACAGTTTTTAACAACAGGGGATTGTAAATCACACAATTTTAGTAAAAGTCAGTGACTGGGAGACTTGAATGTTTTATTAAAAATATTGTATGTACGTTTTAAAAACAGCCACGGATCAAATTTACCCCGTGGCGGTTCTAGTGTTAAAGAATGCCTTGAGCCCACAATATCTGTTGGCTATGATACACTGGGAAGACTCCCACCTGCTACATTAAAATGATGATGTCCCATTGTTTGCTCTGCAGTCACATTAAAGCCAAGGCAAATGAGTCCAATTTAAAGTCTGAAAAATTACATTCTACCGCAGAATAACCCACAAATGCTGCTAAACAAATGAAAAATTCTCATGTTTTCCCAATCACCAGATCTACAAATCACTGCACTTCACACCTCAAAGAGCCTTTTTTTTTTTTTTTGCAACATCCCATTACAAACAGTTCAGAATTAGTTTGACAGTGTTCAAAGAGGGACTGAAACTCTGAAGATAAAGGCTGGCCCTGCAGACCTCAGACCAAACGGCATTTCATTTAAGGTGAATGAAAACAAGGCTGTCAGGAATGGAAATATTGTATGTTCAATATTGGACCAAGGTTTCAATCATGGTTTGTAAAAAGTAGACATGGTTTAGGACCTTAATAACAGAGCACAACAGACTGAACAGACTGTACTTCTCATTCCCTCACTTCTGTTAAAATTAAATCTGGAATCTGGGACAATGACAAATAAGAGTTACAAGATGAACAAAAGGAAAACTCTTGTAATCTTTGTATTTGTGTGGTTGTGAGAAATTTCGGTAACATTTTACAATAAGGTTCCATTGGTTAACATTAGGTAACATACTGTAAACTAACAATGGAAAAATACTTCTAAAGCATTTATTAATCTTAATGATGATTCCAACATTTACTAATAGGCTACATTATTAAAATCAAAAGTTATATTTATTAATGATATTTAATGGACCTGGGCTAACATGAACTAACAATGAACAGCTGTATTTTTACAAAATGTTAACAAAAATGAATAAGTACTGCAACAATAGTATTGCTCATAGTTAAAGGGGTGGTTCACTGTTTTTTCAAATAAAGTGCTTTTGCTTTTGCCTAGAAACACACAGCGTCTCCCTGACATGGCTGCTTCAACACTAACTGCGGTTACTGAAACCACACCTTCTTTCTTTGCCTGCACATTTGGGCGGCATTATGCAAATATTTCCACATAGTGAGGTAGATATGTGGGGGTGTGTTAGAACGAGCCGTTTTAGGGGGGTGTGGCAGAGTCTTAACTTTGATAAAGAATATCTCTTTGGTCTTGAGACTTTAGTTGCAACTTCAGGGATCTTATCTATGCACAATCAGCTTGTAACACTCCAAAGAGAAAGGAAAACTTGAAATCGCATCATATGACCCCTTTAAGTAATTTAATTACAAAATAAATGTAACTGTAACCTGTCAGAAATTAGAAATCTAGCAGTCACATCAAGTGTTCAAGAATACAATTAAAAATATAAAATGTTTTATTCTGTGGCAGAAACATTCCATAGATATTTCACTGTCAAAAGAGTAAAGTTTATAGCAAGTTCTTCAAATGTGGATTAATAAAACAAAGCACAAGTACATGCCGACAGCAACAAGATGCCTTATCTCATATACAGTACTGTACATGGTGTACCTACATTCTTAGCTGAAGATGAAATTCTCACAGTCACAGCACACAAAATCCAAGTAACTCACTGTACACTTTCATTGCACTTGTAACCGAGATTTAAAGAAACAAAGTTTCTGCATCATTGATTAACAAAGGGAAACAGACATCCCACAGGTGAAGTAATTCATGCTCAGTTTCCCTATTAACAAAAGAAAAGGTAATATAAAGGAAATTACAGCACAATCATACTGTGAATCTGCACATTAATGCAGTTTTAATCCATTGATGTCATTAACCATAATAAAAATAGGCGTGTAACATAATATATTCACTGCGGTAAAACAGTTATTCACTTATATAGGCCTAATGTTACTGTAATGTTACTGCGTTACAAAGTGCTGCATGTAAGACATGTTTTCATAGTAACAAAAGACCTTTAGGGTACCTTTTCAGTGAACGTAAAATGACACTTCAATTATACATCAACATAATTAACTCTGATTTTACGACCTTAACAGCCGTCATGCTTTAGTACAGCCAGATTATGGTGGGAAATGGCTGCTTTCCATTCACACACACACACAGTTGTATCATATGACCTTTCCCAAAAGCCTTTTCTGTGCCTGTAACCAACCTGCCAATCTCATTCCACTCCTTCTCAGTTTACTTGTGTGTATTTCTCACACCCTTTCATTCAGCATTCACAGGGGTCCTGGTTAGAGGTTGAACACCGATGCCAAACCGGGATCAGTTCCCTTGGATTTCTAAACATAGCAAACTAAAGCAAAAATCTAATTTAAAAAGTAGGGATGCACCGAATGTTCGGCAACCGAAATTATTCGTCCGAAAATAGCATGTCTTCAATGAGAAGAGGAAGGGGTTATTGTTGCTGGTTACTGTATGATGATTGAAATCGCGAAATGGCCTTAAACAATTAGTAAATAAACTGCAGAACGTTATGTTTTCTAATACACGCGTGCATTGCATGTATTCTGCCAGCGCTGCACAAACTCGCAGCAGATCTGCTTGTTAACCAGGGTTCAAAGTCCAAAGCGCGAGGAAAATCTGCGCTGATACAGTCGTCAGTTGCTCAGTCACATTTTTATGAATTTTTACAAGGCATGTGACAATGCGATACATACGACGTATTCGTAATGAGACTCATTGAATCTGTTTAATCTGTAAATCTGTTGTCAACAAAAATAAGCACATAACCACTTAACTTTGTTTAAAACGCATTTTAACATTCAATATGCCTTAATTGTAACTTATTAGGTTACATTTTTGTTTACACGTGGTTCAAATACGTTTTTTGTTTACACATGATTCGAATCTACAAATACTACAGTTGAACTATGGTCACTTTAGTAAAACCATGGTTCATTTTCATAAGGGACTGCCAGT
>NW_015540882.1:513121-518414 GCF_001515605.1 Sinocyclocheilus anshuiensis | reverse complement strand
CGTTGTGTCAGATGAGCAGGAAAATAGTTCTATCCTACACAATTACTCGCTAATAAAGGTTATTCGTCCAATTCAATGCATATTGTACGCATTATTATTCTTATTATTTTTGTTAAATAAACAAAACCACTGGTAAATAAAATGCACCTTAGTATCGATATTTTTTGTTTGAGTATCGATACTTTCGATACTCGCATCAGTATCGATATATCGATACTTCGGATCGATACGCCCATCCCTAGTGTTCAGTATTCGGTATTCGGCCCAGTGCTTATTTTGTTCGATTTCGCTTCGGCCAATAATTTTAATTTCGGTGCATCCCTATTAAAAAGGCTTCCCTTAACAAACACTGTACTTCGGTCATTCCCCACTATGCAGTTCCTTCATTTTCCCAAACTCAGAATTTTTACACATATTAGTTTTAGCACAATTACAACTTAAGTACTTTTTATGTTTAAACAACTTTCCTGTATTCCAGTTTAATATGCCGACTAAGACAACTTTTAGTAAGTCATTGGTAGGGATGGGTACCGAAACCTGGTCAATGTTAATCAAACAACAAAATGCAAAGAGAAAATCACTCACAGCTCTCAATCTGAATAATGTTAGCTTTAATAAGCATTAATCTTTCAATTCGTGCAGTGAAAACTATGTTCACTAAAAAACACAGATAAAAGTACCGATAAGAATACTGTTAAAGTACCGGATCGATAAGCAGCATCGGTAATAACGTTAAAACCTTAACGATACTCATCCCTAGACATTGGTAGGCTGATTTTCCTAAATAGCATAAAACTCAACCAATGGCAAGCCGTTATTTTTTTTTGTTTGTTTTTTTTGAGACATGAGCTAATCTGACAGTGTTGCATTCAAACCTCCACCAATGGCGTCTCTCACCATGTCGCTGATCTGCCTGTGCACGTTCATGTGTTTTGGAGGAGGCGTGGCTTTGGCGAGTGATTATGCAGGGAGGGTGGGATCTTATGCTTTCAAAACTTGCTTGCTATTGCTAGCCTCTGCGAAATTGCCTACCCTACATTTAATTTAAAATAGCAGTGAATATAAATAAATAAATTCACTGTTTTTGTTTCAAGGGTTTTCCCATGTTTCACAGGGCTTCTAAAAATGCAATTTATTGCGAAATAATAGTGTTTCTTCATTACTCTTGCTGCAATTTAAATATTTAGTTTTCTCAGAAATGCTTTTTTATTTGGTCATCAAATAGTTTCTTTATCCTCAATTTCACAAACTGTTTGTCTTTTGTAATCATCCCTTAGCAATGTTGTTTTTGTAATTGTCTGAGCATTAATAAATAAATAAAAAAACAGAAATGAGAAAATGTAATTAAGCTTAATTTAAAAGAAATAATAATAATAATGTTAGATACAATGACAGAAATCTGTATTATAAAAGATGCTTAAAAATATTGTTATTAACTTCCTGACCTCATGCAAGTCAAAATCCTACACTGAGCAATGGCTAACTTTAACATTTTATTTCCATCCTGTTAATTTTCTTGCCACCATGTAAATAGGTTATAATTAATGACATTTAAGTGCCTGAGCTTGACCAAAGCATATATTTGCAAATCTAAATGCTTTCATAGTAATACTTCTATGAATTACAACCCAAGCACATTAATTAAATAAAAAAAAAACGTACAGAGTTCAAAAGGTACTGCATAACAGGAATGACCTGTCTGCTACTTCGACTCATTCCTTCACACTTTGCCACCATGTAAATAGGTTATAATTAATGACATTTAAGTGCCTGAGCTTGACCAAAGCATATATTTGCAAATCTAAATGCTTTCATAGTAATACTTCTATGAATTACAACCCAAGCACATTAATTAAAAAAAAAAAACGTACAGAGTTCAAAAGGTACTGCATAACAGGAATGACCTGTCTGCTACTTCAACTCATTCCTTCACACTTGGTTGCTTAAAAAGACCCTTGTTCACAGCAACCTATCACAGTGCACGGCTACATCTTGACCCAGCCCTACGGAGCCTGTAATTGGGAATAAGGTGACCATTGTGAGTCCTCAGGCGAAAATAAATCAGCCTATTTGTGAAAACACACACAGCCGACATCTCTGATTAAAATGTCAGTAACTTCACTCGGTGAGCCCCACAGACTTTTTAATTTCACCGTAGATGGCTTGGTGCCGTGCCACATTATTTTCCAGACATCTTCTTTGTGCTAATGCAGGATTTGTACAGCCTTTTTGCACTCGAGTGATTCCAGCGCTCTTCTCCTTCGTGAGAGGAGTGATTTGGTGGCCCACTCAAAAACTGGAGCAGCCAGACAGAGGCTGAAGTTCCTGGGTTACGACTGAGGTCAGTTTGGGGCAGTAAGGGAGAGATGTCAAACCACACAGAGCTCTTACACTCTTAAAAATAAAGGTGCTTCACGATGCCATAGAAGAACCTTTTTGTCTAAATGGTTCCATAAAGAACCTTCAACATCTGAAGAACCTTTCTGTTTCACAACAGGTTCTATTTGGCGAAAGAAGGTTCTTCAGATTACAAAAAGGTAAGAAAGAGATGGTTCTTTAAAGAACCTTTGACTAAATGGTTCTTTGTGGAACCAAAAAGGGTTCTTCTATGGCATCGCTTGAAAAAATGGTTCTTCTATGGCATCGCTTGAAGAACCTTTTGAAGCACCTTTATTTTTAAGAGTGTAGCAGCTGTAAATGAGAAAGGGGATCCTCTTCTAGAGTGACCTACACAAACAAGGCGTTGTCAGATGGGCTTCTAGGGGTTCGACCTTGTGTCAGCACACTAGTGCTTTTAATATAAACTTTAAAGTGCTGTCACATTACCGAAATTTAGCTGAAAGAGGTCTATTGTATATTGTCAATAGTGTAGTGTTGTATAAAGCACAGCTCACGCAGAAGTCAAACCAAGCAGTTTTCTGATGGTCATCACACCAAAGTCGCGTGAACAAATAAACCTGTTGCAAAATCTACATGGGGAAATATTTTGCCCTTAAGCAAAATTACCAAGCGCATGGATTACTGTCGAAATTGCTGAATTTCGGCTGTGAAAATTCAGTGATCAACAGTAAATGGGACTGCACCTTTATTCTTAATATATACACCTGAAACTGATGTTATTTTTATGTAAAATTTTGGTAAATTTGGAAGCTTTGATGAAAATATGAACACTTTCAAACCAATCAGCTTTCTGTTGGTCAACTCAGCAAATTTACAAGACCAACTGAACCAGATGCGAAAATCTGCATGGTAAAATGTTTGCCCTCAGATGAAATTTCCAATCTCAGTCCTATTGAAAAAGACTGAATTTGGCAGCAAAAATAAGTTATTATTACGGATGCACGCACTTTACTTCACGTCTTCTGAACTGTTGACAACCAACACCCGCTTACCCCCATTGAAAGGCTTGGAATAGCCAGGACAATTTTTAATATAACTCCGATGGGATTCGTCTGAAAGAAGAAAGTCACATACACCTAGGATATTTTGAGGGTAAGTAAAACACAGGCTAATTTTCATTTTTGGGTGAACTAACCCTTTAATATACAGACCTGAAGCTGATGTCATTTTTTCCCCCAGTATTAAATTTTGGTACATTTGGAAGCTTTGGTAAAATCTGAACTTTTTCAAACTAAATTTTCAAGCCATGCAGCATTCTGTTGGTCACCATTGCAAATTCACCTGACCAATTAAACCCGATGTGAAATCTGTGTGTTTGGAAGTTTGAACACAGCCTGTTTCATTAAGGCCAGAAAGCCTTTCAAAGCAGTGGTGGCGTTTCACAAAACCATAAGGTATGGCATCGCGTTCCATCGGTGTGGAGTCCCATCTGCCATACCCTGCCATACAGAAACGCCGCCCGTTTCAAAGTATACTCCATATGCTAAGGTCAGATGGCCGTGTTAGACGGACTTTCTCTTCAATTTTAAATCTTGGTAAATTTGAAAGCTTTGTTGAAATTTTAACACGTCAGATGTATACAATCGATGAACCCTCTTTTAATGCGAAACACTCACAAAACACTCACACATCAGCAAACTGTGTTGAAGGACTGTCCGCAAACCACAGCAAAATACAGACATGGGATGCATACTTTCGATTCAAGTATTAAACTCTGGCCAATAACTAACGGATAATAAAGCAAGAAAAAACTATTATTTTATTGGCAACTGGCAACCACCCAGCAATTACCCAGAACACCCTAGAAACTGCATAGCAACACACCAAAACGCAAAACTCTAGCATTATAGCTGCAACAGCAATATAATTGTGTTCCAAATTACATACTACACTCTCAGAACAAATGGTTTTATATATATATACACACACACACACACACACACACACACACTAGTCAACATTTGAAATGGATAAAAACCTTTCATCAAAGTTGTCCTAAAACTTAAAACCAAAATGCGTTCTTGTCTTAGGACAACTTTGATGATTTTTTTTGATCCACTTCAAATGTTGACTACTGTATAAGTATCCTCTAGTAAATGCATGGTGTTATCATGCTTTTGTACATATAACATGGTAATACTGTGGTATTCTTTTTTAAAGCACCTTATTAGTGTTATTTGGGCATTATACCAACTGAATATCTAGTTTTCAGTTTATTTATTTATTTATTGATTGCTTGATTGATTGATTGATTGATTGATTGATTGATTGATTTTAATGTACAAAAATGGTAATGCATTATTTATTGATTGATTTTTATTTTATTATTTTACATGCACCATGATAATACCATACTTTTGGAAGTGTATATATATATATATATATATGTGTGTGTGTGTGTGTGTGTGTGTGTGTGTGTGTGTGTGTTTGCATACCATTTAGGTGCTAACATGCCTTTAGTGTTAAATAAGGTACAGCTTTTGAACTATGCACTATGTAACCTAGTTTATGACATTTACATTTACATTTAGTCATTTAGCAGACGCTTTTATCCAAAGCGACTTACAAATGAGGACAATAAAAGCAGTCAAAACTAACAAAAGAGCAACAATATATAAGTGCAAATGACAAGTCTCGATTAGCCTAACGCAGTACACGTAGCAAGGTGTATATATATATATATATATATTATACACACACACACACACACACACACACAAAGAAAAACAAGTAGATAGAATAGAAAAAATAGAAAGCTAGTGTTTGTTTATTTACATTTACCCCTGGTTTCACAGACAAGGCTTACGCCTAGTCCCAGACTAAAGCTGTTTTAACTGAAAGAAACTTGCACTGACTGATCTTAAAATATATCAGTGCCTTTGTTTTGTCTCAA
>NW_015540882.1:506778-512921 GCF_001515605.1 Sinocyclocheilus anshuiensis | reverse complement strand
GCGATTTTCTCCCGAGAGAAAAAAATCGCCTGCGAGCTCGTACGACAGCAAAAATCGCACCGTGTACGCCCACCTTGAGTCTAAGCCCTGTCTGTGAAACCAGGCCTTAGACAGATATTTTGTCATCTAGCATCATATTTAAAGCTGCAAGAAGGGTCAAACATTCCATACTTTGTTCAGTTAAATAAGTGCATCACTCAGTATTTCAAGTGCACTTCTTTTTGTTGGAATTTCCAGTGTGAACACACTACTCACACTATATATAATACAAAACGGCATACGGGCATAGCATAGTACATTAGTAGGCTGAATAATGACTAATAGATTACCCAAAATGTCTAATTAATTCCTGTATATTCCCATTAGGATTCCAACTTCAAAGAATTTTAAAATTCCACAGCTTAACTTCCCATGTAAAGTTTCTGCCCCTTTGTAACCCTATTAACAATCAGCATCATTTTCTTCCGAAAATTAAAAAGTCTCTTTTTGTGCAATTCTCTTTACATTTCACAGATATTACACACTTCGCATAAATAAAGGAGCAGCTGCGTTTGTGTGTGGGAAGAGTTGATTGATGACGCACATTTCATTAACAAGCAAGTCATGTTCTTTACCACAAGTCAAAAGTTTTCTTTCTTTTTTTGTTTTCCAATTGTTTGGTGCCCACATTTTTGTCACAAAAATAAATTCACACGGCTACCAATATAATGACACAATGAGCGATTTTTATGAGTGTGTGTTTGTGTGTTTAAATCTGTTTTGCAGAGGTAAAAGAGATTCTCACAAGCACATGGCTTCTGCATACACTTCTGCTAATTCACACTTAATCAAAGAGCCGAGAATCTAGTTCAGCAGACTAAGCTCTACTACTGCTTATCTGAACGCATCTGCTTTTATGTTGTCCATATTTGCATAATTTTAGCACCTTCTAATGAAACCAATATAACAGTGACAGTGACGTGACATGTGGCCAAGTATGGTGACCCATACTTGGAATTAGTGCTCTGCATTTATCCCATCCAAAGTGCACACACACAGCAGTGAACACACACCCGGAGCAGTGGGCAGCCATTTTTTGCTGCGGCGCCCGGGGAGCAGTTGGGGGTTCGGTGCCTTGCTCAAGGGCACCTCAGTCGTGGTATTGAAGGTGGAAGAGAGCGCTGTACATTCACTCCCCCCACCTACAATCCCTGCCGGTACGAGACTCAAACCCGCAACCTTTGGGCCACGACTTCCCCCATAATGTCAACTTAATTTAATTCAAAATACAATATTTCAGCTTTCTTTGCAAAATGACAATGCATTCAATACTAATGCATTCAAAATGCTGATTATACTAATGTTACACTCCTAAAATGCCAATTTTCATCTGCCAGCCATTAAATGTTCTGGACGCTGATATTGAAACTCAGTATCAGTGCTGGTGCCCTAGTTAATTAAAGTTAATAATGAAAATGATAATTCAGCAGTTCCTATTCGTCTTGCTCTTATTCTGAACCTCTGCTTCATTTCTCCTCGCCTCTCCAAAAAAGACACCAGCAAAAAACTCCCTTCACATACTAAATCATTAATTTCAGATAGTCTGAAATATAAAAACCAAACGCAGCTTACCTTTTCCATAGCTGAAGTGGAGTTTGATGGATTTGCCCTGGTTGATGTGCAGGTACGTAAACCACACGGCGAAAGTAAGCAGCACCAGCAGCAGCAGAAGTTTGAACTGCTTTCGTATTTTCTTCACAGGGAATCGCAGCATTTTAGCAGCTGCAGCATCATCAGCAGCAAAAAAGAGAGTGTCAGCTGCTCCTCAGTCTGGCGCTTCAGAGAATGAGTCCTGATGTCACAATGTCATATTTGCAGCAGCATCATGCTCGGTTTGCCGCATGTAAACTCCCGGTATCACAATCTCATATCCGCAGCAGCAGCCGAATGAAAGTGTCAGTTGCTTCTCAGTTCGCCGCGCTTAAATTTGTAGCATCATGCTGTCATATTTCTCCAAACAGCAGCAGAATCTGTCTTGTTTTGCTAAAAGTTAAGACTCATGTCACAAAGTCATATTTACAGTTTGTCAGCTGCTTCTCGGTTTGGCACGTTTCACAAAAAGATGTTGCAATATCACATTACAGCAGCAGAAAAAAGTCAGCTGCTTCTCGCTTTAAAGACAATGCCATTTCCTCAATGGGTTCCTGACTATTCTAACTATAGTTTACTTGAGTCTTATTGAAGCATCATTCATGATTTACAAGCCATGTCAAGCCTATTGGTGGCTTCAGATGGACTTCATTTAAGTCCCATTTAGCACAAACAAAGGTTTAAAAACAGGTAGCGATGGAGAATAGTCCAGTTAAGGATATGATTGTAGGTGGTGCAGGGAAAGAAAAGAGCAGGGGGCTGTTAATCTTGTGAAAGCCGCTCTGACAGCAGTCCAGCCACTCCAGACAGGATCATCCTCTGGATTTAAAGCTTTCGCTCAAATGACCAGTCTAACTTTTGACCACTACGTTTTCGCATTTAATTAACAATAAACAACACAATCTAACTGCAGAACCTCAATTATGAAGCTGCTCCTTCCTGGGATGAGGCGCAAAGTGCATTTTAGATGTGTTGATATTTTAAACAACCATGTTAGCAATAAAACCACTCAATTCACAAATGGCATATTTAGCAAGCAGCCACGTCATACCATAACGTGTCCATATTATGCATTGTAAAAAATGTTCACATATTTGTTTTCATTCATTTAACTTAATTTTCTACTCATTTTGTGTGAGCAATTCGCTTTAAAGTGGTCAAAAAAGTGCAATGAACTTATAAGTGACTTTGGCACCACTTTGAATTCAATTTAAAATTTAAAGAAGCAATTAGAGCGAGTTGTTTTTTACAGCATATCTAGAGAGAATTAAACTGTATAATGAACAAAAACATCTTAAATAAACATAAGACACTTTAGATTTAATTAATTACATATGTATTTCGAGTGGCTGCACTGATTCAGTATGCAACAGTACATTTGAACATCACGCGGCTGGTGCCTTATCGCACTGCAATGGGGGAAAAAGCAATGCAATCACATAAATGTTGATTTATCCTCATATATTATGAAAACACTAATAACCTCGAGTGAAGAATCACAGTGCTCTTGCGGTTTGTAGGTGATGCGTTCATGCACCTGCTATCCATCCAAGTCCTCGCGCAACTTACTCGCTCGTTCGTTCAAAGATTTGAAATCGGACGTTTGCATAAAAACAATAACAATGCTCTATTGGCGTCCGTACGCTCCGGTACCGTTAGCTGCATCTGACATTTTGATTCCACTATGCGCTCTGCAAAACAAACGCTTTGTTTCACCGATGTGATGCGATGCGTCGGTCTCTGCGCGCGGGTGTTGTCACGCCTTTAGTCTGATAAACTATTTCGCAACGAGTCTCATAAATCCCACTAGCTCCGCTTCCAGACCTACGACGTGACCGACTCTCGATCCCCGCGTTCAACTGAGCATCCATGAAGCTGCCGCGGAGCGACATTACGAATCCTACTGTGGTACCGGCTGAGCTAATGAATTATTAAATAGGTCAAGTTGACGTTACGTTGAGCTCCGCGCGCTAGGTTAATTAATATTCATGAGCCAGGGATTATCAATAGAAGACCAGTCAGGCTTACTGGCCGAACGTCGCTGTTACGTGATTAATATTCATAAGCTCGGCCGTCACCATAGTAGGTTTGGGATATTCGCTGCCGGGCAACCGAACTTCGGTGGAGCCGTTATGGGCAGGAACGGCGTCCAACCACCGGCGGAGCTCCAGCGCAATAGATTATCATTGGAAGAGCTCCCGTGACGAAACGCATATATTAACGTTTCATAGTTTGCTGCGATTAATGATCTCACCTTGTTGATTTGACGTTTCCATCATTTGACAGACGTTTATGATGTTTATGATGTCCTCAAGTGTATGATTAATGTCTCATGCATGGTATGAAGTGCTATTTAGAAAGGTTCTTTATAAATTATTATAAAAGATGAACTCACTTTCTATTTAATTCGTTGATTTTTGACTTATTTAGGAAAGTGCTTTTTTTTTTTAAATTAACAATAAATTTATCATTTTAAAATAATAATTTGACATTTATTAATGTAATTAATATAATGTTTGTTCATCTGAAACGTGCATTTTTAAATTAATTAATAAATAATTTAAATGTAAAAGATGTAGCCTAATAATAATAATAAAAAAATTTAAATGAAATTTTAATATTTGACTTACATATTTTTTGTGTATGTATGCATATGTATATATATATATATATATATATAGTATATGTGCGTTTTAAATACAAAATAGTAAATAAAAAAAATCAGTCAAATAAATATTTTGAATTTAGTATGATAATAGACACAATAATAGAACAGAATAAAAAATATGTATTAAATTATCCTTTATTGTTCATTTGTTTCTTTGTTAAAGAAAATGTGTGAGACCACAAACAAAATTCAAGAATCTATCTACAAGATCAGAATAGGCTCTGCTAGATGATTTGTATACGCAACATAATTCAGTTGCGTTCAACATTAGATACATGTTATACACGTCGCTAATGAAAAGTCTGGAAAAGGTTCCCTTCAGATGGACAGCTGGATTTGTCATATTATGGGGTAATTTAAAGTTCACAGCCTTTCTAAACTCCTATTTCACATTTTAATAGTCTGCATATTGCCTAACTTTGATCATTCACAGAATAAGCACAAGACTCATCAAATCTGTGAATAATTATGCCCGGTTTCTAATATGCATGAAGCTATAAGCCCGTGCAGAGCTTATATGGTGAAATATTAGTGGTTTTCCAGGCAGTTTGCGGAGCTGTCAGAGGTGACAGTAATTTCTTTCCCAATGTCTTTTTCATCCTCTCTCCCTGAGAGACACGGTCATGTGCGGTGAGTTTGAGCATAATTACTTCCAAGATGCAAACAAACCAGAAAGGACTGGAGAAAGTGAGGAAATCTCATTGACAATGTTAAAGAAACAGTTCACCCCAAAATTAAAAATTACTTGCCCTCAGGCCATCCAAGACGTCTATGGGTTTGTTTGTTTGTGGGAACAGATTTGGAGAAATTAAGCATTAAGTCACTTGCTCACCAATGGATCCTCTGCAGTGAATGGGTGCCGTCAGAATGAGAGTCCAAACAGCTGATAAAACTATAATCCACATAGCGATATACACTATCAAGGTACATGAAAATTGCCTTATTATAGTGCCACCTAGTGCGAGACGGATGTGTGTCTGAGTAGCGGGGCACCTTTGGCACCATAAAGCCAAGTTTGGGGTCTCTGTGATTTATGGTCTCTGACGCCCAGATGCTTGTAGGGCAGAAAAGAAGAAAACGAAGGTGCTTGCATCCCTAGAAAAGGAAATGGGTTAAATGGTGGAGTTCAGAGCAAAGATGCATTCAGGTTCAGTGATTTTTTTTTAGAAATAAGATGTAGACTGAATTGTAAAAGCTTCTTGTTGTTGCCCTCCATTGAATAAAACATACAGAATGACAAAACAATTGCACCTTTTTTTTAACGTGTGAAATTCCTGTCCAAAAGCACAAATAGAGCAAAGCATTCCTTAGCCATTTAGAACTGCACAAGAAAAATAAAACAGGTGAAAAAGTCGAGGCATGGACTCCACTAGACCCCTGAAGGTTCAAGTGTTTATCGTGTTGTATGTATATGTCTCTGTGAGTAATTCTTCTGCCTTTGATCTTCAGCTTTTTTGTCAGAGCTTATAAATCTTTCATTGGCTGCTGTAGTTTGAGGCATTGAGCACAGATTGTGTGTGTGTGTGTGTGTGTGTGTGTGTACCTACTTAGCCATATTTTGGGGACAAATTTGTACCCAAAAGTGAGCTAAACCTAACAAAATCTCCAAAAACCTCCCTTTGGGGACGTCCTCATTTGTAAAACTGGTATAAAAATAAAGTAAACAAAGTTTTTTTCAAATTGTAAAAATGCAGAAAGTTTCCTGTAAGGGGTAGGTTTAGGTGTAGGGTTGGTGTAGGGCGATAGAATATACAGTTTGCACAGTATAAAAACGTACTCGGTTACTAATGTAACCTCGGTTCCCTGAGATACGGGAACGAGTACTGCGTCTTGCTTAAGACGCATA
>NW_015540882.1:505009-506256 GCF_001515605.1 Sinocyclocheilus anshuiensis | reverse complement strand
AACCGAGGTTACGTTAGTAACCGAGTACGTTCCCTTTCGATACTTCACTCGTACTGCGTCTTGCTTAAGACGCATATGGGAACAGTCCAATCACGCCGTGCTAATGTAGTGGAACGACTAAAGGTATGACTTCCATAAGCAACCAATGCTTATAGAGAAGTCAACAATAACCCCAAGCTAAAACGGGCTGAGCTTTCTAGGTCACACCCGGCCTGGTTAATCGTTCCAGAGTATCCCCGTAACTTCGACACCCAAGGGTCGAGAGCTAACAGGTGAGCAATGCCAGAGAACTTGGGCGCGGTATGGCCAAGGGCTCTCTGCCATATCCGTTTACGCAGCGCATGCCATTTCAAGCGGAAAGGACCCTGGCCTGTAAGGCCGGGACTTCCAGGTTATAAAACCTCGCAAATGTGGACGGCGAGGCCCAGCCGGCCGCCTCACAAATATCCGCAATGGACACACCACTGGACCATGCCCACGACGAGGCGATGCCTCTAGTCGAGTGGGCCCGTACTTCAATGGGGCATTGGAGGCCCAAGGAAGAGTATGCTAGCGAGATGGCGTCTACTATCCATCTAGAGAGTCTTTGCTTCGTAACCGGAAACCCTTTGGTGCGGTTACCGAAGCTGACAAAGAGTTGTTCCGATCGCCTATAGGGAGCGGAACGCTCAATATAGATTCTCAACGCTCTGACGGGGCAGAGCAGAGATAGCTCTCTGTCCTCTTTAGTTGGAGGAAGCACAGAGAGCGTAATGACCTGTGCTCGTGCTCACCGCGCTATTTCTGCCCACCGATTGACCCTCAATAGGGACATGAGGGGCCGCTATAGCCTCCACATAGACTTCGAGCGTGGATGGGGAACGACCCTTATCCAGCAGCTCTTGTAGAAATTACAGCACCTCTGCTAATTCGGAAGTGAGAGGGTCTTTGCCGCGGTTGAGACACCAGGCAGAGGAAAAAGACCACTTTAAGGCATAGAGGCATCTCGTAGACGGAGCTCTAGCCTCCGAAATTGTGTTTAAGACTCGCTCTGGGAGGCACGAAGGCTCCCGTTGAGCGGCCAGAGGCGCAGGGCCCATAGGTCAGGCCGAGGATGCCATAATGTCCCGTTCGCTTGAGAGAGGAGATCCCGTCTCAGTGGAACAGGCCAAGGGGCCGCAATCAGTAGCTGAGTCAGCTCTGATAGCCACAGCTGGTTCATCCACAGGGGGGCTACCAGGAGAACCCTGTGTTTTTGTTCCCTCACT
>NW_015540882.1:504358-504660 GCF_001515605.1 Sinocyclocheilus anshuiensis | reverse complement strand
CCAGATCTTCTGAACCGTCTGCGGATGGAGCGTCCACTCCCCTGAGGGGACATTGCTCCTTGATAACATGCCGCTCCCCGGTTCAATTTGACCGGTATATGCGCTGCCTTTAGCAAGCGCAGGTTGGGTTGAGCCCACTCTAAGAAGCGCTCTACCGGAATGAAGAGGCGCTTTGAAGAGAGGCTTCCCTGGCGATTTATGTAGGACACAACCGACATGTTGTCCAACCGGATTGGCACATGGTGTCCTTTCAGGACTGGCAGGAAGAACTGACAGGCTCGACATACTGCTAGCAATTCCAG
>NW_015540882.1:503094-503612 GCF_001515605.1 Sinocyclocheilus anshuiensis | reverse complement strand
GCTGAAGGGGGCGCATACGCAGCAGACCCAACTGTAACACTGGAGATGCTGCTGCCATGAGGCCCAGCATCCTTTGAAATGCTTTGAGCGGGCGAGCGGTACCGATCTTGAAGGAGGTCGCCAGCCTCCGTATGGCCAGAGCTCGTTCTGGCATGACTACAGCTTTCATTTGGGCTGAGTCGAAGATTGTTCCCAGGAACGAAATTCGCTGGCTGGGAAGCAATGAGCTCTTGCCAAGATTGACCCTGAGTCCCAGGCACCCCAGGTGGCTGAGGAGGAGGGTTCTGTGAGATATTAATTCTGCCTCCTTCCTTCTCCGAGGCTCGCTGAGAGAGGAGAAACGGGAGAGCTGGGCTGCTTTCCGTGAAGGAGGTCCGCGAGTGGAGAAGGGGGAGACTCATGCTCGAGTGAACATTCTGTCTCAGTAAGCACGTAGCTCACTCCCCTTCTGCGGCGGATCCGAGTGCAACGGGGAGAGCGAGCACGCGGGTACAGTGCCGGCATGCGATCGCTCAGAC
>NW_015540882.1:498828-502191 GCF_001515605.1 Sinocyclocheilus anshuiensis | reverse complement strand
TGTGTGTGTGTGTGTGTGTGTGTGTGTGTGTGTGTGTGTGTGTGTGTGTTCCAACCTATACAACCTCACTTATTAGCTCATATTTCCTGAGCGATATTAATAAAAATACATTTTAATTCATTTCATGTTCATAGTTAATGTGATAAAGCACACATGTGGACACCTTGTGTGAACCTGAGGGAAACTTAGATCACTAAAATTGTATTAAAGAGTCAAACATTTTCAGTTCATTACCTCTAGAAATACAAATACATTAAAATGACCCCTACCTCTGATGCCAAGAAGAGCAGCACGAAGACAAGAAAACAATGTTGCTCTTCCCACAATTCTGTGATCAATAAGAAAACCACTGCTCCTCTGAGGAATCCGAAAATCTCAGACAAATGCGTGTTGATCTCACAGTGTGTGACCCAGTAATTGCCTTTCCAAACAAACAACTCCATTGCTGTTTTTCAGTTAGAAATTATGGTATTATCACAGTCAAAACCATTGGAGAACATGATTGCCTTTTGCCTTATCAACAACACTCATTACAGACCTGCACAGAAACCCATAGGAAGCTACACAGTAGGGATGGGCGTATCGATTCGGTATCGGTATCGGTATCGATGATACTGCCTTGAAAAATATCGGTATGGTATCGAAAACAAAATAAGTGGTACTGCCCATCCCTACTACAAAGATTTCAAACGCTCATTTGAAAAAGCTTTCATTCACCAACAGAGCTCAAGGCTATAGCGCTAAAAGAACTGTAGACCCATACAAGTTCCGATTCTCGAATTTCATTGGTTGAGCGGCTGGGACTTTTCACTATTTCACTTACAGTATCACTACAGTATCACTCCGCTTCTCCAATGGCCATATCTGCAGGTTACAGTATTGAAGCAGTAATCAACCGATTAGTTCACAAACGAATCCATTCAATCACGAACGAACCATCTATCTTATGAGTGAGTCACTGAATCATTTAAAGAACCGCTTCGTTCAAAGACGCCGCTTCATTCAGCAACGAATCAGCACTGTTTTGTGTCGCTGAGGCCGTTCACGCTTTGACTTCGTTTGAAACTATTCTGTCAAAAAATGACGAAGTGGCAATATTGTGTCTAAAATGTACGTAAAAGTCAACTTCTTGTTTATTTAATGTTAATGATCGACAAAATACAGGAGGAATGCCAAGAAGGAAATTAGGCTACATTTTGAGAATGTCCAACTAATAATAGAGAGAAATACGAGACGCCCTTAAGCATATTTTAAAAAATGATTTTCTTGTCCAAAGTACTGTATTTCTGCTATAAATGTCCTGACTAGCATTACAAATAAATAATTTATGTTTTTTTTTTGTTTTTTTACGATCAGCAAGAAAACATTAAAATGTACGTGGATACAATGGAGACCAGCATTAGACAAATGGCTGTAGATGTGACCACAGAGATTGATATAAGATCATATTTCTGTTCATCTACAGAAAGACAAGAAAAAAAAGTACGAAGAAAAGAGCGTTCTATCCTCAGTCAAATATCCCTGGCCAAATATATATTTTAAATATATGCTACATATAAGTTGTAAACAATGAAGCTCAATGAAATATGTTTTTGAAATAGAATATATTTCAAAATGTATTTCAGGTGCAAGAAAATACATTTCCAATGTTACAGTAGCCTATACATTTAGGCCAAATGCAAATGTGGATGGAATAACCTAATGGATTTCAATCAAAACTAGAGTTAGGCCTATATTATTGTTTATTTTTTAAACATTGTAAAGTATGTTCCTTGCTTATTTTTATTTAAGTGAGTAATATGTTCACGCATGTTAAAGACAACAATTAATCTTGGATTAAAATGTATGGAGGGTAATATATATATATATATATATATACACACACACACACACATATATATATATATATATATATATATATAAACATTTTATTATTATTTTTTATAAATATATATTTAGATTTCACCATTTTCTAAAATATACAAGCAAAGGCTAAAAATATATTGGTAGAAAATATAGTTATGTACATTTTCAAACACATTTAGCAAATATATTTTAGGTGATATTTGTATATTTAGAAAATATATTTGAAAATATATATTTTTCTGTATGGGTATATAGTTCTCTCAAAAAAATAATAACAATAAAATACAAAACATACGCATTGGAACGTAGCATAGTTGGGATGTTTTTACAACTCCAAAATGTGATTAACAAAATGAAACAGTAGGACTTCAATTTGCATGTTTTTCACTTTGCTTAATCCCTCTAACGACCTGCTTAATCTTCAAGGGCGTCTGCATGCAGTGTTCGTCTCCTGCACCCTTAACTGAGGTTTGTGAATGTATGAGTGACTGACAATCCTGTCAGCCGTCAGTTATGAGATCAGGTAGAGCCGTAATGATCAGCTCCATTCACACACGCTCGTGTATTCCTGTCAGATCTCAGGGAAGGAGAGTGGCTTGCGAATGCAATAAACCGAGATTTAGCTGGATTCAAAGCACGGATGAGACTGTCAGACACAGATGTTTATTTGTTCATGCAGTGAGCTTTTCATTCATAGCAAGTGAGAAACAGAGCAGGTCAATGGAGGATAGACGTCACGTTCACCTGGACTGTAAATGTCTCTCACAGCTGTCAATACAGCACCTGCCTCATTCCTTTTGATGTTAGAAAAGAAGACCTCTTTTCAACATGGGTAACAAGCGATCAAAAAATTAGGAATAGAATAGAAAAAGAGAGGAAGAAAACCTTTCAATGAGGATTTTTGTATGCTAAAAACTATTTCTATCTATCTATCTATCTATCTATCTATCTATCTATCTATCTATCTATCTATCTATCTATCTATCTATCTATCTACCTATCATCTCTCTATCTATCTATTTCTATCTATCATCTATCTATCAATCATCTGACTATTTCTATCTATCATCTATTTCTATCTGTTATTCATCTATCTATCTATCTATCTATCTATCATCTGACTATATCTATCTATCTGTCATCTGACTATATCTATCTAGCTATCTGACTATTTCTATCTATCTGTCATCTATCTATCTATCTATCTATCTATCATCTGACTATATCTGACTATTTCTATCTATCTATCAACTATTTCTATCTATCTATCTATCTATCTATCAACTATTTCTATCTATCTATCTATCTATCTATCAACTATTTCTATCTATCTATCTATCTATCTATCAACTATTTCTATCTATCTATCTATCTATCTATCAACTATTTCTATCTATCTATCTATCTATCTATCAACTATTTCTATCTATCTATCTATCTATCTATCAACTATTTCTATCTATCTATCTATCTATCTATCAACTATTTCTATCTATC
>NW_015540882.1:497557-498723 GCF_001515605.1 Sinocyclocheilus anshuiensis | reverse complement strand
CTATCTATCTATCTACCTCTGTCTATCATCTATCAATCATCTGACTATTTCTATCAATCATCTATCTATCTATCTATCTATCTATCATCTGACTATATCTATCTATCTATCTATCTATCTATCTATCTATCTATCTATCTATCTGTAGGGGGCTCCAAAGTCGCAAAAATAGTCAAGTCACCTTTATTTGTACAGCGCTTTATACAATACTGGTTGTGTCAAAGCAGCTTTACAGAGTCAAGGAGGAAAATAGTTTGTCAATGATGCAAGAAAAATACACAAAACTACACATTCTACAGTTGCTTTAAATCAAACAAAATAGCATTCATGAGCAAAACACACTATTTAACACCGCGATCACATCAGTTTGCTCTGAGATGTGATCTCCTCAATATTCTGCTCATGTAATATTCCTTCAGCTTTTCCCATAAATAAGAATGTTGTTCAGCTTGTTTTCACATGCACGATCAGACATGGCAGATGTTCAGACAGCAACGACTGAAATTATGGAATTTATAGATAATGATAAACAAATGAAATGCACAGCTGAATGCAACACTTAGAATAATAATAATTTTAAAAAGTACTGAACTCCAAATTTGTTAGTAGCTAGTTCCACTAACTGTTAAGAACAAAATAAATACATAAATAAATAAAATCATGAAATAAAATAAAATAAAAAGTGTCTCTCCCCAATATATTACACAGCACAATATCGGTCATGTTGCATTCAGAAACAATAAGCTCTTGTTCAACTACACACAAAACACAACTATTAAGGCAAGGATAGGCAAGTTTATTTATATAGCACATTTCATACACAATGGTAATTCAAAGTGCTTTACATAAAAGAAATGAACAAATAATAAATAAAATAATAAAATTGATTTAAGAGGTTTAAAATGAATTTAAAACAGTTAAGAATAGAAAATGATTATACATAAAATACAGTGCAATCAGTTTGGACATCGCACAGTGCTCATTCAGTAAATGCACAGCTAAACAGATGAGTTTTGAGTCTGCATTTAAATGTGACTAATGTTTTAGCACATCTGATCTCTTCTGGAAGCTGATTCCAACTGTGGGCGGCATAATAACTAAAAGTGGACTCCCCTTGTTTTGTGTGAACCCTTGGTATTTCTAACTGACTCGATCCTAATGATCTG
>NW_015540882.1:479013-496548 GCF_001515605.1 Sinocyclocheilus anshuiensis | reverse complement strand
AAAAAATATGTGGGAAGTGTGTCAAGATAGCAGGTTGACGATTTAAGGTGCTGTACTATTTCTTCCAACATTTTGCTATCAATTTCTTCAAAAGTAGACATAGTATCTTCTTTTTGATATTGCGGTTGAATCTGTCTGACCTCTGCATAACTTGGGGATGTGCTAATCGCCTTCCTGATATTATTGATCTTTTCAGAAAAGAAGGAAGCAAACTCATTGCATTTGCTGTCGGAGAGCGTTTCACTGGCAATCTGACTTGGGGGGGTTTATCAGTCTCTCAACAGTAGCAAAAAGAGTGCGAGTGTTGTTTAAGTTACTGTTTATAAGGTTTGAGAAGAATGACTGTCTAGCTTTGCCTAGTTCCACATTGAAAGTACGAAGGTTGTCTTTATATATGCTATAGTGGATTTCAAGTTTCGTCTTCCGCCACATCCGCTCAGCTTTTCTGCATTGTCTTTTCATACTCTGAACTGCTGTTGATTTTCTCCAAGCTGATTTCTGTCTGCCAGTCTTCTTGCTGACTTTCACAGGAGCAATGTCATCAATAACATTCTTAACTTTTGAGTTAAAGGAATCAAGGAGAAGATCAGCAGAGTCTGCAGAAATGCTTGGTGTTAAAGATATAGCCTCCATAAATAGCACACTAGTGTCACACATTAACAACAAAACTAGTTGTTGTTAATGTGATAAATAGCACACTAGTGTCACACATTAACAACAAAACTTCAACAAAAGCACTAAATAAAAATAAAACACCTAATTATAAATATCATTTATTTACTCCTCACCATAAATTACCATAAATTACCTAAACACGACTACCAAAAGGAAAAAAGGTGATGAACTCAAAAAAATAAAAAATAAATAAATTTAAAAAAACAAGGCAGACATTCATACTTTTTTCAATAAATGATTTCATTACATTGAGTTTTCATTAAATTGATCAAAAAAGGCATTACAAAATTATTACATTTCAAATTAAATGCTGTTCTTTAGAACTTTATATTCATCAAAGAATATTGAAAAAAGTAGGCTATCATGGTTTATACAAAGAAAATATTTTCAACATCAATAGTAATCATCAATAGTTTCTTGAGCAGCAAATCATCATATTAGACTGATTTCTGAAGGATCATGTGACAGTAATGATGCTGAAAATTCAGCTTTGATCACATAAATAAATTACATTTTAACATATTTTTATATAGAAAACAGTTTGTTAATAAATTGTAAAAGTATTTCACCATATTATTTTTTTTACTCTATTTTCATCAAATAAATGTATTATTGGTGAGCAGAAGAGACTTCTTTCCAAAAATATTAAAATATCTTACTGACACCAAACTTTTGAACAGTAGTGTAAATAGTTTATAAATAACTAGTTAGATGCATTCTTGCCTAACTTGTTATTAAATGATAAATAATACAGATGCTGAAATACACATAACACACTGTATGTTGAGCTGCTTAGTCTGATGTAGGATTTTTAATGTCTAAACACCGCTGACTTCTGCTGATCGTCTGTTAATGCACTGTTGAAAGATTCAGCTGTCATAGGCTTGAATGTGTTTATTATGTACAGTTATTAGCACTTTTCAAAGCAATTAGCACTTGCACAAAACAATAAGTGTAATAGGTGAAAATTTAAAAACACAAGAAATAAAAAATACAAAGAATAAAATCATTAAAAATATTTTGTTTATATTTAGGATGTATTAAAAAAATGAATTCTCCTGTGATGCATGTACAGTGGGTACGGAAAGTATTCAGACCCCCCCAACAAGACAATGACCCTAAGCACACAGCTAAAATAACGAAGGAGTGGCTTCACAACAACTCTGTGACTGTTCTTGAACAGCCAGAGCCCTGACTTAAACCCAATTGAGCATCTCTGGAGAGACCTAAAAATGGCTGTCCACCAACGTTTACCATCCAACCTGACAGAACTGGAGAGGATCTGCAAGGAGGAATGGCAGAGGATCCCCAAATCCAGGTGTGAAAAACTTGTTGCATCTTTCCCAAAAAGACTCACGGCTGTATTAGATCAAAAGGGTGCTTCTACTAAATACTGAGCAAAGGGTCTGAATACTTAGGACCATGTGATATTTCAGTTTTTCTTTTTTAATAAATCTGCAAAAATGTCAACAATTCTGTGTTTTTCTGTCAATATGGGGTGCTGTGTGTACATTAATGAGGAAAAAAAATTAACTTAAATGATTTTAGCAAATGGCTGCAATATAACAAAGAGTGAAAAATTTAAGGGGGTCTGAATACTTTCCGTACCCACTGTATGTCTACTGTTGGACATGGAGAAATCAAGTGAGTGAGAATCTGAAAAGTGTGTTTTAAGAGAGTTCAGATATTGTTGATAAGATATGAAACAGAACAATTTAGATCCTGTGCCAGATCTCAAGAAGAATCTGATCTGTGTGTACAAAACAATGCAGTCCATAGCATGTGTAATCTCTGTAAAAGTCTTGAAAGAAACCTCTCTGACCTCCAGAGGCGTTCGAGAGATGTGAGAGGACAGGAGGGGTTTGATGGAGGAGGAGATGAGAAAGATTCTCACTGTAGCTGATGAGAAAGTCTACGAGAACATCTGTGCTGAATATGACTTCAGAGGAATCCTCAAGAAAATCAAGAAAGGCGGCAGATGTATGGCTTTTTTACTGTCATGCATAATGCAAAACTACTAGATTTTTACATTTCCTGATGAAATTGGTCGCAATAATCACAACTGAAAACTCTTTGTCACATATTGTAGATCAGGGGTCCTCAACTTTGGCCCTCGAGATCCACTTTCCTGCAGAGTTCAGCTCCAACCCTATTCAAACACACCTGAACAAGCTAATCAAGGTCTTCAGGATCACTACAAAGTTGCAGGTAGGTGTGTTTAATCCAGGTTGGAGTTCATTTCTGCAGGAAAGTGAGTTGAAGACCCCTGCTGTCTTCAACAGAACAGTAAAGATTTTTAGCTGAAACTGTGGTCCTTGGAGATTCATAAAATGCAAGTCAGTGGCTACCAGCACTTTGAGAGTCAGAAAAGGCAACACAAAATTAACACCCGTGGCCCCTGATAATACATTGAGGTCTTATGAAGCGAAACGATCCATCTGTGCAACAAACTGAACATTATTTACAACATTATTACCTCTAATCCATAACTTCAGGCAAACGGTCTGGAGAGTGATGCCTGGTTCGCGAACTAATCATTCTTTTGAACCAGTTCTTTTTACTGAACTGGATGAACAACGGTGGGAAATGCATCAGCATGCCATGGAAAGCACCACATGACAACAGAGGCGTGAAGGCGACTAACTTTATAATTGAGAAACACCTGACCAGCAAGATGTCTAGCATAGACATCTTGCTGGGAGGTGAATGGTGATACAATTACAATTAAAATCTGTGGCTTGCTATCTGATTAAAATACACCTATGGCAGGTCCAATTAAACAATAGGTCGCATATAATCAGTGTTGGGGAAAGTTACTTTTAAAAGTAATGCATTATTTCAGAGAGGCTAGCAACTGAAAGCTAGCTTTGAATGCATAAGATCCCACCCTCCCTGCAAATCACTCTCCAAAGCCACGCCTCCTCCAAAACACATGACCGTGCACAGACAGATCAGCGGCTAGCCAGCGGCACGATGAGAGACGGTGTTGGTGGAGGGTTGAATGCAAACGTTGTCAGATTACCTTATGTCTCATTCTCTGGTGAGAAAACATTACAGTACAAAGCGCATAATATTACTGTGACGAGAGGGGCGGGGCCCCTTTGTTAAAATGTTCGTCGGTTCCCGCCTCCTTCTTCCCGTGACTACGAACGTTGTTACATTGGTGCCGAAACCCGGGAGGAAAGAGGGACACGCTGTCAGAGAGCCCTTGCTGCTGAGGGGGATCGCGGTGCTGAGGAGATCGGGCAGCAGGAACAAGCGGAGAGACCGCCGGTGGCTGCCCGAGGCGGTGGTGCTGGAACGATGGAAGACGAGGTGGGACGGAGAGCTCGCTGCCGCGCTCCTGGGTCGAGGAGGGGTGGCTGTCGTCCGAGAGGGAGCGGAGGAGTTGGCCCCGTTCGCCAGGAGGCTGGAGTCTGCTGCCATCCGCCATGATTGGGGAGGAGCAGGGAACGGGGGACTCGCTGCCGGCTGCCCTCAATAGGAGGAGCCATCGTCGTCCGCCAGGAGGCGGAGGATCGGTGGGCCGTCCACCAACGATGTCCAATACCATCGCATGGCACCGCGAGTGGTGGAGTAATTGATAATGAGCGACACCTGCACCACTCACCGGTCTCGAATCCCACGGAGGAGCTCCGGAAGTATAAAAGGTGGAGTGACGACAGTGAAAGACGAGAGAGGACCAGGCCTGGACTTTATTTTGTGTTTTGTGTGCGGCAGTCGTCCGCAAGGGGCTGCCTCTTTACTTTCATTTTGTGTTTGTTTATTATATTAAAGTTTTGTTTAAATGTTCGCCAGTTCCCGCCTCCTTCTTCCCGTGACTACGAACGTTGTTACAATTACAATAACGCCTTCCATTCTCAGTTGGTCTGCAATAGCGTAATGGAACGCCCTGATGACGTTTCAGGACTGCGTGAACAGGGTGCGCAGAGGTATGCAAATACACACATTGAAAGGCAGGTAGGACAGCCTATCGTAGTCCTAAGAACCGAGGAATATGATTGGACGAACATTTTATGGTCCTACACCTTCCACAGTCAATATAAACACATGTAGACAACTTAACTTAGTGATTGCTATCGGCATGTTTAGAGACTTTCAACCAGCATAACAAAAAATGTTTTTAACCAAATCGCCTACCCTGACAGTCTAACATTACAATCTTTTGTTGTTCTCCTTGTAGACACATACATGCACAGCCCCATGCCACAGGTGACATAAAAAAAAACATAGCTTATCATAGAGTTCATAATTCCATAACCACAAGAGCCACAGAAAATAAAAAATAAAATAAATAAAAATACAAAATATGTATCAATTAATACATACCCCCCGGTTTCACAGACAAGGTTTAAGCCTAGTCCCGGACTAAAAATGCTTGTCTGTTCTGTTTCAACTGTAAGAAACTTGCACTGATTGATCTTAAAATATGATAGTACTATTGATTTGTCTCAAGATGCACACCAGTAATGTTCTTCTCTAAGGCACGTTTATAAAAGATACTTAAATGTCCTAATTGAACTATGGCCTAATCCTGGCTTTACGTAAACCCTGTCTGTGAAACCAGGCCATACAGTTTTAAATATTGTATGGCAGACAAAAAATATCTCATTATAACCTGTTTACGTGCAAATCCATGAACCATTGAGGTTAGAAAAACGAGGCTTCCAGAAGCAGGCTTCCATAGTTTTCTGTAAAATAAAGGTAAAACAGAAAAAAATATTTTCATTAGAATTGTAATTGCTATACCATTTTGGTTGTTTATTCACAGAGAAAGATGACCAATGTCTTCTTGACTCTCAAAATATTCTGCGAAAGAATTACTCAATATTCAAGAAATGCAAAAGGTGAGCAAAAGTTGGTATCAGTATCCCTCAGTGTCACTCTGAGAACAAATGACGCAGACAAGAGTGATATCTCACAGATTTCATTAATGATTAAGTTTAAAGCTGCCACTGAGAACTGGAGGCTTCTTCAAGGTTACATTTATGAACTCCTAGTCACACCAGAAAATGTGCCTTTTACCACATGACATTTATTTTCCTTGCTTCAGGGGATTTTTAAGAAAGGTTAAACGGCCTCATATATCATTAATTGTCAATAAATGTTTTCTTCACATGATTTAACAAGTATTATAGCCACAAGAAAACCAGTGCCTTACTTTTCATAATTGCAGCCAAGACAGTTTGTATTATGGTCAGCTGGGCAAGAAGGAACTTTAAAAGGAGCCTGAGGCACTGAGGTAACTGTTGCGAACCTGTTCGGAAATGCATTTACATGCAGAAAAGCAATTTTGTAATAAATCAACAAGGTTACAGGGTGTTAACAAGAGAGCTGTACTGTTAATTAACAGAACAAAGAAAAAACTAGGCTGTAATGATTACATAATGTTGTAAAATAATTAACTACACTACTTTTTATGGCCACTAGGGGTCTTACCTTTTGGTCTCCATTGCTCTTGTTGAAATTCATATTCCGCAACCGTCAGGCGCAGCGCAGGATGTCTTATCAGAATGCAGCTCACTTGCAGCCGACCTGGGCAAGTCCTCCCAAATGCCACTCTTGTCTTTAGAGCAGTGTCTCCACACAGGAAATCCAAATCTCGTGCTGTTCACACCGGAGAGGACAGACTGTCCTTATGTCTATAATTGTCTAACCTTTCCTTTCAAATATTTTGAACTGTAAGAATGACTAAAAAAAAATGCATACATGGCCTGATGAAGGTATAGTTTAAATAATGCTAAAAGGACAGAATGTTTATCTGGATATAACCTGTACAAAGTCCTCGGTTTGGGTTTCCCAACATTTAAAGTGCATGTAATTGAATACGAACACTATCCGGTTGACTGCTTTGTCTGGTCACTGAACTGCAGTGATCCGTCTGTGAATGTTTGTTGAAACGTGATCTATCCTTGTCACTTATCTGCTTTACATTTAAAGGAATAGTTCATGAAAAAATGAAAATTTGCTGAAAATGTACTCGCCCTCAGGCCATCCAAGATGTAGATGAGTTTGTTTCTTCATTAGATTTGGAGAATGTAGCATTCCATCACTTGCTCACCAGTGGATCCTCTGCAGTGAATGGGTGCCGTCAGAATGAGAGTCCAAACAGCTGATAAAAACATCACAATCCAGTCCATCAGTTAATGTCTTGTGAAGTCAAAACCTTTGTGTTGATAAGAAACAAATCAATCATTAAAGCGTTTTTAATTTCAAATCATTTTTTCCGGCTAAAATAAGAGTCCATAATCCATAATATCGCTTCCTACAGTCCATCTCCTGTTGTCCTCTCGCATGAAAATCCTCCGACATATTTGTTTAGAGCTTTTTTGGTTTGTTTTCACATTTAAACTAATCTACATCTTGGATGGCCTGAGGGTGAGTATATTTT
Organism: Sinocyclocheilus anshuiensis; assembly: GCF_001515605.1. Classification (NCBI taxonomy): domain Eukaryota; kingdom Metazoa; phylum Chordata; class Actinopteri; order Cypriniformes; family Cyprinidae; genus Sinocyclocheilus; species Sinocyclocheilus anshuiensis. The sequence continues at coordinate 489,482 of NW_015540882.1, read as the reverse complement.
AAAGGGTTAGTTCACCCAAAAATGGCGCAAGCTACATTAAAGTGATTATTACGTTTTGAATATGGATATTTTTCTTACAAAAATGCATCGATTCGCTACAGGAGGCCTTTGTTCACCCCCCAGAGCCGTGTGAGACTTTTTTTTATGGATGGGTGCTTTTTATTTCACTTATTTTGGACTGAAGCATGCAACACCCGCTGATTGGCATTAAACAGCTTGAAAGATCAAAAAAAAAATTATATAAATCTGACTGGATTCGTCTGAAAGAAGAAAGTCATATACACCTAGGGATGCATTAGGTGCATAGGATGAATTTTGGGGTAAGTATTCTTTTAAAGGAATAAATATTTACTGCAAATAGGAGTATTGTATTTTTAGTATTTTATTCCATCTTGTTCCAAACCCGTCTGACTTTATTTCCTCTGAGGAACACAAAAGGAGAGGTTTAGCAGCATGTTCAAGCTGCTCTTTTCCATACAATGGAAGTGGAGGGGGACTGGAACTGTCAAGCCCCAAAAAGGACCAAAACAGTACTAAAAATGTTTTGTTTTCCATAATTAATACAGGCTTGGAACTTCTTACGGGTAAATAAAATAATTTTCATTTTTGGGTGAACTGTCTCTTTAAGGATTCATCATCTTCTGCATGCCATTATTGACAATAATGAGACAAACACACTTGTAGCATGTTTTCAGTTGCATTGCAGTTGCATTTATTTCTCACTTGGACTTGATCAAACTCATAGCAATATCACTATAGTAAAGGAGAACTACAGTCCTTTAACAACGATAACGAAAGGAATTCAACTAATGGACATTATAACAATAAGGCAAAATATTGAATAGACTCTGCAAAATATAACAGCATTCGTTCACAACATAATAGTAACTTCACAATGTTAAGGGTCAACTGTAAAAAATATATAGATATATAACAAGAGAAAGAGAGAGGTACTCCAAAAAATAAGAGCTTCCCTTATTTTAGTAATATTGTTCACAGACCATAAAACCACTTCTTTTTCTTCTATTTTTAAAGATTGTAATCAAAACTGCACAGCTTTCACTACCAAAGTATTGTCACTGCCTTAGTTTTACGTACAGCATAGTCATAAATGTTACATATATTCGATTCCTAAGAACTTTAGAGCAATGTTGGTCCATCTTATATACTTTGTACTTTTCTGAAACTAATGTTAAAATGTGATTTCCAACATATGAATACACAATATTTGCTATTACTACTGGACAGCAGTTAGAGTCAGCTATGGTAAATATTAATGTTAATACATTGGTATCATATAAGACTTTCTCATAAAATGGAACCGACCCAGATTATATCTGATGTTAGTAACAGCAACTACCCTTTGATTTACTCTTAAAGGCAGAGGTGATACAGAATAATATAAAACCAACTTGGTAAAGTTGTGATTGTGCGTAATGTTTGCAGCAAACATTAGACAAAAGGTGTGCTAAAGCAAAAACAATCACCTACCTACCTAGACAGCATTTCAAGGCATTACAGATGCCTGTTGTGAAGGATGACAACCAAGCCAAACTTTAAAACATCACTGCAAGTATCTTTCACAGAGAAGACAATCCCAGAATGCACTGTGTGAAAAATCAATCCATGATGGAGGACAAGTCGAAAGAAATGTTAAATATATTCAAATTTCACTCAATACTGAAAACACATCAATAAAAACGAGTTCCAGCTAAATAAAATGGTCTATTGTGAGAGTAGTGGCATGCTATTGTGTTAGCTTAGCAACATGCTAATGCAAGTCTCCTGTCACTGATGTTCAATCTCACATATAAGAAGGCAGCTGCTGATTTAGACAGAAGACAGCATGGTAGCTCATTAGATTTAGGAACAAATCATTTATTTTAGTAAAATAAGATGGCAACAATCGTAGGAAAAAGGAGTATGCTAACCTCTCTTGCAAAGTGCATTTAAAAGGTGCCTTATATTTTGACGCAAAAAGAAGTCTGAATTGAAAGAGGACAGAAGATTGAAAACTCAAAATCATTGAGAACTTCATCCACAGGGTACGAAACTGTATTGCACACCACTGTAAGGCCAGAAATTGACTTTACGCAAGTACAGGGCAGTTCACACAAGGGACGATAACTGTAACTATAAAGCTTAAATAATCATTCAAATTCTATTCCACAGAAGAACGGCTATCATTGGAATCACTTTCAGAATAGTTTTTTCCCCAAGTGATGAACAATAAAAACATTTGACAACCAATCAGAATCTATTTAACTATAAAGAGCTCGAGCAAAGCGGCAGGCGACAAAACTGCAATCTGCGCTTATAATAAATGGAACGTGTGGATGCTAATTATCATTACAGTTATCTTTTTAGTTCACATTCTTGTTGTGAATGGGTCTTAACTATAACAAAAAGGTTTTAAAAATTGTTCTAATTCTATGGCAGTAATGAAGTCCACATCACAGCTCTAACGTTAACGTCACAGAAGAACGATATCGTTGGAATCACTTTCAAAACAATTTTTTTCCAGCTGAAGAATGATAAAAACTTTGACAGTCAATCAGAATCTATTTGACTTTAAAGAGCTTGAGCATTTAAAGCAGCAGATGACAAAACTGCAGCGTTAGCTTATGATAAACAGAACGTTATTGTCCGTTGGTGCGGATGCTAATATTGTCAGCGTTACCTTTACAGTTATCGTTCTTGGTGTGAACAGCCTTTATTCATGTAGCTAGCTATAAACGTCATTAATTTAAATTGCTCAGTAAGATGCTCTTTAAACTGTAGCTCTTCCATAACAGTGGTTAACGTGAAAGAAAAAACAGCTTACAGTGCCCCTTGTGGCGACGTTGAGAATGCAGCACATTATGAACTGTAGACTGGCATTTGGGAACGCAGTTATGCACAATATCAGGTCTTGGGAATTTCGTCAAGCATTTGCGTAGAGCATGTTTCAGGCCTCAAGCCCAAAAACTGAATTTCAGGAAGGTAATAAAGAGATAAATTGGAAAAGTGCAGATATTTAAATCCCTCAACAGTGTGCTTTGAACCAAGTGGGTTATTCCTCATTATCTTTAACAACAGGACCGCTATACCTAAACACTGTCATTAATACTGAACTCCCAGCATTCTGTTTCATCCCCCTCGACTCGACACAAAAGCATCAAACTCACAAGCGCTGACAGAGGGGGTAAAACGATCGCGCTCACTGACATTTGACTAAGGTCGCGAGTTAAAGCAGAGCCAGATGGAAAGGAAATCTTCCCCGTGCCAGTGACTGTCTCCACACTTCTCGACAGACAGCATTTCATCGATGGAAACAGAAGGCACCTGTTCTCCTCTATGGAATTCACATTAACACAATAGAGAAGGAAACGACCAGGTGAGATCAAATTCTAACCATCTGGGAGGTGACAGCAGGTTGTAAACTAAGGAGAAAAGAAATGCTAAGCAACTGCCATCACTAAAAAAGAATCACTGAATCACTAAAAAAGTCTGCGTTTGCCCCTAAAATGTGATTCAGGGGAAAACTCTGGGATCTTTCGAACTTTTACTTTCGTGAAAACCATCAAACAGACAATAATAACTTCACTCAAAATATCGTTCCGCCGCAGACCTTCACAACACAACACCGATTTTGACACACAATGGCTCTGAAGAGACATGCTGTTTGATGACCTTGCAAATCACGTACGGTTTTTCGACTAAGCTGAAATATTTTGCTGACAATGTGAACCCTGAATAGGGAAGCTATGAAACTTGGCAATAAGCAAATGTGTCAAAATAGCCTCGCTGTTTCTCGAGAGCTCAGCGGTTCAGCTGTGTGCGTGTTGATAACGACAATAGCATTTATGTGCGTAACAGTATGCTGGATGCAATGGCCAACAGGGTTGGGTAGACACCCTATTTATTTTGATGTGAATGAAAACAAGTCTTTGAATGAAAAACTGAACTTACCCAAGAGTACGGCACCATTTTCATTCACATTAAAAACAAGAAAAACGGAGTCTACTGCCATTCCACCATTGGATATTGCATCACGACCAGGTTGTATCACTTCAAAATGGACCACTGTTGAGTAATCAGCTGTGTTTGCATTTAAAGCTAATTTCCACTCACACCTGAGGGTACAACAGCGGAGCACATATCAGCCCAAGCTGTTTTTTCCATGACTGATGGTTCCCTCATTTAATATTACTGAAGGATCAGCTGATGATCCCTTATTGAGATTTATATTTAAAAAACAGCAATCAGTTCAAATCAACTGATAATAAATACAGTACACGTGGTGTTCGTGTTAAATCTCACAAAGCCTGTCAAGAATGTCCTGGTCATATTTCACCCCAAAATCCAAAGAAAATAATGTTTATAGTTGAATATTTTGCATAAACAAAATGAAGCCTAGTTTAGTACAATTTTTATTGGCTGATATTGATATTGTTAATTAAGTTCTTATTAATTAATTCTGGATTAATTACCATCAACATAATCTGAAAAAAATTATATTTAAATTGTATATTACTTATAAATGTAGTATTTGTTTAAAAAAAAAACAGAATTATTCTCATCACAACAAAAGTAGAATGTCTGTTAAGTAATACAAAAATTACACTAAAATAGACATTTTCTTTATGCAAAATATATACGTTTTGTATTTTGTAGTGAAATATGACTTCAAATATGTTGTGATTCACCCTAGTGTGTGACTCAGCTAATAAAGCACAGTACCACACACAAAAAAAGAAGAACACTGTACTGTGAAATATCCACACGCTGTCAAATTTTCACTCAATCATGCTGTGAAATATTCATACATTTTCAGGTGAAGGAATAGAAGTGAATGAGATGAGAAAAGAGTGAGAATTTAAAAACACAATACTGGCTCGAAAATAAAATACAGGCTAATCTAAAGCTGACGACACAGATGTTTATTGCCCACCACAGGGCGTCCCACTTTCCCTTGAGTAAAATGTTCCTACTGGCAATAGACAAAGGAAAGTGGTTGGAAGCTTGATACATGTGTATCGTCTGACATCACACCCTCTTTACAAATATTATCTTATACTATACACACAAAATAAATAGTTCAACTTGTACTTATTTGCAGTTTCCTTGTGGTAGAGGTACTGAGCAATGCTGCTGACTTGGCAGAAACCTAAGCCAAAGATAACACTCTGTCACTAAATCCCCTCCAAGAAAGAGACCGACATCCATTTTTATGAGTCTTGAGCTGTGTTTTCTTATTGTTATTGGTCACGTCTCAAAAGATAATGTAGGATGCGGGCTTCATCTACTCCAGAGACAATGCTAGCACTGGTTGCAGTCAATTAGGCATGACAAGACAACTTCTCCAGCACATGTAGGCATGGAGGTTTGTGTACTAACTCAAGTTATGAAACAAAATGACTTTGCAATGTGTCAATGACACAGGATAAGGTATACCTCACAATGCTAAGACAAGGCTATACAGCAGCACTACGCTAACATATCTGCTATAGTATAAAATGGTTTTCATGCTGCTCTCTGATTAGATTTGGGAAATCTACAGTGAGACGGGGAAACCAGCCCCCTCAGAAGAGTCTGAACCACTTTATATTGTTTGCTAGTCCATTATAGAGCCAGACACTATGTCACTCAAGACTCACTCTTTGTTCACAATATAAGCCATCAGGGACTCTCTGAAGTGGACAAGATACGTTGTCCTACATTTAGAGGACACTGCAATAGTCTCTGTCAAAATGGAGACAACACTTAATGGGAAAGTAAGTTGGCTAAGTTGGGAAAATCTGAATATTTGGATCTAGTAACCAGAAGGCCAAAACTAATCTGTCTTTCCTTTCTCAATACCAAAATGATGGTGCTCCTAGAGGAAACAAATGCAGTATTGTAATTATGGGTTGAGTCAACCTGACTAAGAGTCCAAGACTATCCAACCTTGTACATGTATCCAGCAAGAATTCTTCCATTGGTTTGGTCTCACATGATCTTAAAATGGCAATTCCTCAAATATAACCAATATTTCCCGGCCACGGTCAGACAGGGGAACTGTGGATGGACCAGGGGTTGCAGAAAGTGGAACTTGAATCTGTGTAGCTGTTAACGATGTTGAGTCATTAGGGGAAGGTTGGTTAATGTGTGCTTCCTCAGGCTCTTTTCCGAGCCGCATCAGCGTCTTGACATTCCACAGCCGACAATGCGATCAACATCTGGGCAGCATAGTAGGTGGCCATTATGATGGCTCGAGAGTGGGGCACTGGGAAGCAGAACTTGTTGACGGCAATGGTGAGGTCGGACACCATGAAGAGGACGGCTCCGAGGCAGGCCGACAGTTTAGTCCAGGTCCAGAGGTAATTGGCAAGCTGGACTCCAGCGATGGCCCTCCAGCCCATGAAGGCAATGAGAGCAATGTAAACAGCCACCAGGTAGGTGAAGGGACCAGAGAGGTAGGGGTACAGTAGGGTGTAGCTGAAGCCTGAGATGACAGCAATGACCAGACCTGCTCTCAAGTTGAGGGGCTTCATCCCAAAGGCCGAAGAGTAGAGAATGTGGGTTATGGCGAACATAAGCAGTCCTGATAAGGCAAATACAATTTCATTGAGAATATGTCAGTGAAAGCAGGGGTGTCCAATCCCGCTCCTGGAGGGCCACTTTCCTGCGGAGTTTAGCTCCAACACACCTGGTAAATCTTTCGAGTAAATCTGAATACCCTGAATAGCTGGTTCAGATGTGATTAATTAGGGTTATAGCTAAACTCTGCAAGAATGTCTCCAGGACCAGGATTGGACACCCCTGAATGAAAACATATAACATACAGTATATATCTCTTTTACATGATTTAGCAGGAAACATGTTATTCTTGGTAACATAACACTGTTGTTTGTTCTAAAGGAAACATTGCTTGAGTAACTCTGTGGTTCCCAAGGGTATCTTCGGGCAGAATGGTTTATTCCAACCCTCAACCCTGACCTAAAAAAACTCATTCAACTTCTACACTACTTTCTCCATGCAAGAGCTGCTGAATCAGGCATGATAGTTCAGGGTTAGAACATAAAATGTTTTGCTTGATAGTGGTGACTTGCAAAAAAAACACAGTCTGCTGTAAAATCATTTGCTTAAACTCACTGAACCCACATTTGGAATGGCAATAAAAGTTAAATGCAATGTTATATTGATACAAAGCTTCTGATAAACAAAATTATTTGTGTTCTACGGATGACATATCTTTCCTTTCCCAACAACCCACATAGCAAATAACTCTTAATCCTTTTTTAATCAAATCAGAGCAACACAAATGAATGAACTCACCATGACTAAAGTAGCCTTGTTCTTGCCAGATGAGAAATGCGTCACCCAAAGCTGAAAAAATAAGTCCTGCCAGGATTTTCCTGGCACTGGAGTGGGCACCTAAAAAGCTGATGCCATGGGCAAGTAGAAAAACCCAAAGACAGAAGATGGGCAGACATTTGATGAGGGCACTGAACCAGGAGGGGCTTGAGGTGGGTAGCCACAGAACAAAGTAGACGCAAGTGGCTTTGAAGAACGGAACAAGCTTTGGACCCTCGCTCTTGACCTGTAGGACAAAAGAGAGATTGAAGTTGAATTCATGGGAAGTGAAACACACCATCATGTGAGCTGATCTTGTATTTAACAATTGGAGGAGATAAAAAAAAAACACTTAACAAGATGCACTTACAGTAAGTGCAATGTGATCCATGTGTTTTCATCGAAATGTGAGATACCATGAATAACAACTATGACAATTGCTAAGTCTCAGAAGTATAACAAACCCAAGAAAAATATGTCAAAGTTTAATGTCCCATGAAAATGAAATTTGGGGCCCGTTGTCTTCAGTGCCAAATTTACTACAAAAGGCAGTGTGGATAGTCACCACCAAACCAAGAAAACCTAAAGGAGGAAGTATTGACTTACACCCCAAACACAGAAGAACAAAACATAAGTGTTCTCTGGTGACCCATAGGGTCATATGAGTCTGTCTGATTACACGACCTCCTTATTACAAAACTGGATGATTCTGGAAGACTTCAATGGGTCTTCCAGAATTGACACCACATTGAGCAGTAGCTGTCATACTGTTACAACATGTCTAATCTTATTGCTGGATGGTTTCTAGGGTTGGTTGCAAGGGTGTTGCTAAGTGGTTACTGGGGTGTTTTGGTGGTAGCAAAGTGTATTCTTAAAGGGGTCATATGATCCGATTTCAATTTTTCCTTTCTCTTTGGAGTGTTACAAGTAGAGTAGCGCTTGTTGTTTGTAATTTCTCCGATCACAAATGCAGACATGGTTTTATGTTTACGCGACGCGATGCGACGCGATGCAACACAGCGCGTAAAAAGACAGTATAAGTCATTATAATCCGTAATTAATTCCCCACTAGATGCAACAATGCCTCGTTTGTAATGGGTTTTATTGGTTTTGTCTGGTCGTGCCGGGACAGGGCATCACGGTATGGTAAGAGGCGTAACATTTCCGTCACATGCTTGAGGTATTCGGCCAATCGCAACGCACTGGATAGCTGGCCAATCAGAGCACACCTCGCTTTTAGACCGATGAGCTTTGTAAAAATCAACGCGTTTCAGAAAGGCGGGGCATAGAGGAGAAACAATAATGTACAGTATGTGGAAAATAATTTGTTTTTTGAACCTTAAACCGCATAAACACATTTCATTACACCAAATACACAAAATAATGTTCTTCTCAGCAGCATCATATGACCCCTTTAAGCCAAAGAGCCCACCCCCAAATGATATTATGGTTTCTAGATATGACACGGGTTCCTCCTTCACTGTAAGTGTATTTTTTTCCCCCTACTTTTGGAAGGAAATTAGCATGTTCTTTAGAAGAAGAAGTAATGTCACAAGAGCAAACCCCTAACAGTAAATATAAACAATAATAATACTTGCCTTTTACACATGTAGTCTCTGTACTTATATGTTGGAAACACTGCACTCAGCAACAAGCTACACAACATACATGTAATATTACTTATTTAATAGGGACAACTACTAAAATAACCCATATTAATGAAACTATTTAACTTTTCTTAGTCCATGCCTGTTGGTTAGTCTTGGAATTTGTAGTTCAAGTTTTTGCCCGTGGGGGAAGTGGAAAAAGGCTATTGTTAGCAAGTTAATCAGATTCTGGTGTACCCCTCAGTCTGAGAAAGGTCACACTGAAATTCAGAGACACTGTGAAACAAGTACTTCTGATTTCTAGCCAGTTGATGTGAGTATGACGCAGCATGATCTTTTTATAATGTAAACATGTGGTGCAGATCTTTAAAAAAAGGAGGTGTTAAAGCGTTGTAGTTGTAGATCTGAGCTGGTAAATGAAAGGTTGTAGGTGTGTGAACCCCACAAGGGATGATCCACGAACCATAACCATTGTGCTGGTGGGACTGTTTGCTGTATGTTAAATCACTTTGGAGAAATGCATCCCCTAAATTATTATTTTCTAAAAATTGAATTTAAGAAATCCTACAAACACAACATAGAAATGTAGCATTACATCACTTGCTCAACACTGGATCCTCTGCAGTGAATGGGTGCCATCAGAATGAGAGTCCAAACAGCTGATAAAAACATCACAATAATCCACAAGTAATCCACATGACTCTATCTATTAATGCCTTGTGAAATGAAAAACTGCGTGTTTGTAAAACAAATTCATCATTAAGGTGTTTTAACCTCGTCACTTCTGGCCACTATTTTGGACTGTTTTTGCTTGTAAACAGTGCTTGATATGTGCCGTTTTCTTCCCTGATTCAGACAAGGTGACTCATTAAGCCAATGAGAGCGTGACAAGGGTGACAATGTGAGACAAGGTGACTTATTGCAAATTATGCAATATTATATTTTAGATGGAAGCAATGGTTTGAAGTAAAAAAAAGTCATGATGGATTTACTTATTACCAGTGTTGGGTTTAATGTATTACTAAGTAACTAATTACTGTAATTTATTTTTCTCTTGAAAAAGATATTGATTGTTTATATACACACACACACATATACATATATATACACACACACGTGGTCAGAATTATTGGCACCCTTGGTAAATATGATCAAAGAAGTCTGTGAAAATAAATCTGCATTGTTAATCCTTTTGATCTTTCTTTTTTAAAACAAATCACAAAAATCTAACCTTTCATTGGAGAATAAGAATTTAAAATGGGGGGAAATATCATTATGAAATAAATGTTTTTTTTCTCAAATACACGTTGGACACAAATACTGCTACCCCTAGAAATTCTTATGAGTAAAATATATCTGAAATATATTCCCATTCATATTCACGATTTTGAGTACTCCAGGGTGATTATGAACATGAAATTATCCAGCCATGGCTTCCTGTTTAACAGAAATATAAATAGGAGGGAAAACAAAGGCCAAATTCCCTTAATCATCCATCACAATGAGAAAAACCAAAGAATATATTTCTGATGTGCAGCAAAAGAT
>NW_015540882.1:478512-478820 GCF_001515605.1 Sinocyclocheilus anshuiensis | reverse complement strand
GGTGTTCTCTAACCTCATCAGGCATTATAGGAGAAAACTCAGAGCTGTTATTATGCCAAATGGAGGTTTCAAAAAGTATTGAATAAAAGGGTACCGTTAATTGTGGCCAATGTGCATTAGAGAAAAACATTTATTTCATAATGATATTTCCCCCCATTTTAAGTTCTTATCATCCAATGAAAGGTTAGATTTTTGTGTTTTTTTTTCAAATAAAAGATCAAAAGGATTAACAATGCATATTTATTTTTATAGCCTTCTTTGATCATATTTACCAAGGGTGCCAACAATTCTGACTACGTGTGTGTGTG
>NW_015540882.1:474525-478470 GCF_001515605.1 Sinocyclocheilus anshuiensis | reverse complement strand
TATATATATATATATATATATATATATATATATATATATATATACACACATACATACATACATACAGTGGATATCAAAATGAGATAATCTATAAATACTTTTAAGTTTTTCTAAAAAATACTTAAATTAGATATTTAAAAAAGAAACACTGATCAAAATTAGAGAACAATTACAGATACCTCTGCTAAGTTCCTTAATTATGTGATAATTTAACTGGCAGCATTCCTCTAATTTTCACTGAGTTTGCAATATGGTGGGCCACTAAGGTAACTGAGACCCTGGGACAGGAGGCGGTCCAGATGAAAGCCAAAGGGATGATGCTTTCAGTCACTGCACGACAAGCTGGTCATTCCAAATCTAGAATAGATTTCTAGAATATTGCCGTGTGTGTGTGTATATATATATATATATATATATATAAAACAATAGAGGATTTAACATCAAAATTTTGCATATAATGTAAAAATGTATGTTTATAATGTAACCTTCTCCCTTTAAATACTTTGACAGTTCAAGAATAATTTATGAAATTGAATATTATTTATTTGAAAGAATTAAAAGAGAAGTTTCATGTTTATCATTGTATTGTTCAACTGGTCAAGGTTGAAATGGGAATTAGAAAGTAATTAGTAATAATAAGTAATGCAATACATTTTAGAGAGAGTAATTAGTACAGCAATCTAATTACATTATTGTACACATTATTTACATTACTTCTGGATTATTGTAATGTTTTTATCAGCTGTTTGGTCTCTCATGCACGACAAGCTGGTCATTCCAAATCTAGAATAGATTTCTAGAATATTGCCGCTTTACAATGACACTAATTCATTCAAGTCCCCCAAAAAGGCTGGTCATCCACGTAAGACAAATACACGAGAAGACAAGATAATGCAGAGACTCTCAATGGGGAATTGGTTCAACACTGCAGCTGGAATTGCTCGCCAGTTCAGCAATGAACAGGGTAAGGATCTGTCTCGGCACATTTAGGAGAAGTGAGACTGAAAGCACACTCTGCAGTGACCAAGTGACCTCTCATCAACAGAAAGAATCAAAAGGATAGGCTCACCTTTGCTGAGGAGCATGTTGTGTGGAGAGAGTGTGTGTGTGTGTGTGTATATATATATATATATATATATATAAAACAATAGAGGATTTAACATCAAAATTTTGCATATAATGTAAAAATGTATGTTTATAATGTAACCTTCTCCCTTTAAATACTTTGACAGTTCAAGAATAATTTATGAAATTGAATATTATTTATTTGAAAGAATTAAAAGAGAAGTTTCATGTTTATCCTGGAATTGCTCGCCAGTTCAGCAATGAACAGGGTAAGGATCTGTCTCGGCACATTTAGGAGAAGTGAGACTGAAAGCACACTCTGCAGTGACCAAGTGACCTCTCATCAACAGAAAGAATCAAAAGGATAGGCTCACCTTTGCTGAGGAGCATGTTGTGTGGAGAGAGAAGAACTGGTCCAAAGTTCACTTTAGTGATGAGAGCAAGTTTAATTGGTTTGGGTCCGATGGGAATTCAATGAAAGGTGGAGGAGGAAGTATTATGGTTTGGGGGATGTTTTCTGCAGCAGGAGTTGGGCCTCTTATACAGATACATGGCAAAGTGAATGCAAATGTTTATCAGAACCTCCTTCAGCAACATGCGGTACTACCATCCCTGCAAGCATCTCCCAATCAGCCGGCAATTTTCATGCAAAACAATGCAAAATGGGTAAAGCAGTTCCTTGAAGCTAAGAACATTGAAATGAAATAATGAAATGGCCAGCCCAGAGATCTAAACCCAACTGAAAATCTCTGGAAGATCCTTGGCAACAAAGTATTGCTAAGAAACCCACTACAGTCACCAAACTATGGAAGAGACATGGAAGAAGAGTGGACCAAGATCACAGAAACTAGTGATGTCCTGCGGCCGCAGATGTGCTGAAGTCATTCAAAGCAAGGGCCTCTACAGTTCTAGACAGCTGTAACCCTCCAAAGTTTAGTTGTAATCTTCTTTCATGCTACAGTGGTTAATGTTCTCTAATTTTGATCGCTGTGTTTTCCACAAAATAAAGTGTTTTGTTGAAATGCCTTGGTTATTTTGTCAAACATGTTAGTATAACCTACAGCTAATATTCCTTAAAATTTTGAGTTATGAATATTAACAATATTTAGAAAAAGTCAAGAATCTCCACATGTGTGTGTGTGTGTGTGTGTGTGTGTGTATATATATATATATATATATATATATGAAGAGAGGTGTTGAAAACAGTGGACATTTTAAACAAAATGGTTCACTGAAACAGTGTAATCTAGATTATGTCAACTAAACTAAAGTCATGTCAAGAGAAACTGCATGAACTGGGATGGCTCTCTTTGCCAGTCATAATGCATGCGTCTGTTTGACAGAGAAATAAAGGTTTGTCAGGAGAGTTTCCATTGAATAAAGCCCTTTGAAAGCAGATGAAAGCAGAGAAAAATGGGGAAATACTGAGAATGGAGAAAAAAAAAACGCTGCAGAGTGAATTGCACAGTGCTTATTTAATTATAGATCAATGGAATCTTTGCATAAATAAACCAGCCACAGTTCATGATCATATGGCACATGGTTCGTAGAGGTAAAGTAAACATGAGCATGCTGGCCATAATCACGTGCTCATTGTTATTCTCAAGATAACAGACTTATACATTTAGAAAACATACATTTAAAACAAACAATGATGTCAGCGTACTGTATGTGGATTGTTATATCCTTAACGACAGGTCAATAAAAGCGTAGTTTTAAAAATAACAACCATACGACATAAAGAATATGAAGAAGAAGTGATTGGCAGAACGAAGCAATGCATGAAATGAAAATACACATATGAATTCATATGCAATGCCAATTCGAGTTTAACTGATATCATCCTTGTCTTTATGGAGTGATCATGTCGAGTATGCATGGATGTTTGGATGAAAAGCTTTCATAGAGAACAGGGGTGACAGACTCACCACAGTGACCGGAGAAACCATCTTTGTCTGCGGGTGAACAGCCAGAGGACGGATGAACGGATCAGTCGTCGCTAACAGAGCACACGAAATGTGTTTTTGTCTTGTGTTTGGGACAGGCCATCATCAGTGGGAGGAGAGAGTGGGCGGAGTCTGCGGGTGAAAACAAGCCCTGTCCAATCGGAATGCGGGGAGGTGTTGACATTACGGCGCGCCTCAGCCAATGTGGCCGTGTGGGAGGAACATTTACATACAGCACACTCGGTGCCCGTTTAGTCCTTGCGTCGCGTTATTAATACGTTTTATCGTCAACATCTATGTCTGATATATAATGCGAGTTCGATATAAATTCTAAATGTTAATAAAATGGTGTGTAGATGCGTAAACACATAGCTGAGCTGTTTCTTGAATATGTATCGACACCTTGTGGCAGCATTTAGTAATCAATATTGCGTCACTACTCACTATTTTCCTAAAAGTCGGTAAAATTACCTTAAAGTACAAAGTGATGTCTTGGTATTGCAAGCTTTGTCTATAATAAATATTTATAATGCAGAAGGTTAATACGTGTGATTACAGAGGGGGTAATCTTGTACTTGTGCTGGCCAGAATTGATCTATATGTTTTATGTTTTACCTATTATTTAGTCAAATCCATTATTTATTTATTTGAATCGGGGTTATTATAGTTAACTAAAACTGAAACTAAAACCATTAAAAATTCGTCACTTGAAACCAAATAAACGTTAGCTGAAATAAAATAAAATACAAAAACTGTTTTATTGTTATTGTTTCAGCTAGATGCAGAGGCAATAGTTCTCATTTTAATTCAGTTTAACTTGTGTACTAAAATAACTAAGGCTAAACGTGAATAAAAATGTGTGTGTATAAAATTTGTATATAACACACATACACACACACACTCTCTCTCACACACACACACACACACACACACT
>NW_015540882.1:465218-474508 GCF_001515605.1 Sinocyclocheilus anshuiensis | reverse complement strand
ACACACACACACACACACTCTCTCTCTCACACACACACACACACACACACACACACACATATATATTATACTTAGCTTAGCTTATTTTCCAAGTAATATATTTGCATTTAAAAATCCTATTTGCAGTCTATAAAAAAAGAAAAAGTAAAAAAAAAAAAAGAACAAGTGAAAATCATGTGTCTTAACTGAGAAAGATACAATTCTACTTGTGTTATTATGCTTAGTACCCTATCTACTATTATCTGCATTATCTACTAAATATCTACAGTTTTAGGTCTTATGTAATGTGATTAAACGTTATGAACGAAGATGGCGCAGAAGAAGAAAACGCGTGTCTTAAGCAACCGGAAGTGACGTGTGAACAAGCACCGGATGACGTCGTGGGTTTGTAGTTGCTTCTCGAGCGCAGATCTAACGAGGATTTTCCATCTTTGCGGTGTTTTAATAGCTTCACTGTTTCATGTCGTTCAGTGACAGTTTAGGGAAGCTGATCCGGTGTCACTGAACGAATACATAACGAAACGTTTTGTATTAATCTGGCAGGCTCGCCGTAGTTTAAGGGTTTAAATGCACAGCAGCTGAGCAGCTATTGCGAACAGCAGCTGAAGGGAGGTGATTTGATCGAGTGTTTCCTCTGTGGTTTGCTTCTCCTTCCTCCAATACTCGTCTGGTTTTAACATCAGGACTGGTTTCAGTTGATTTACAGACTGTGTTTACGGGCACAAAAGCTCCCTGAGGTTAGTGTTTGTCAGTTGGTGAGTGGTAGCTATCGCTATTAGCTACATACGTGAGCTGTAGACAGTTAGGGATCATGGATTTCGACAGCGTGCTGTCCATCGCCACCCAAAACCAAGGCCTCAGCAACGTACCGGTATGTAAGAGAAATGCCCGTGAAAAAATAATGAACATCATCATACAACAAATAAATAATGCAACATAATTTATGTTCTGTAATATAGTAGATTTCAATGTGTACTCGAGGTAGATTCAACTGCTTGTAGTTTGATTAATTCAAATGTCAAAGGTTTCACTGCTGTAACATGTCGGTATATCGTGATTTAGGGCAGTATTAGTTCATTTTGCCCATGTATTGAGAAAAAAAAGCTTTGTATGTCATTTAAGGTTTATGTAATTTCACATGTTTGCATTGCTGTGGTTCTCAATCATGTATGTCCTTTTTTAGAAGCGGTATAGCTTGAAAACCGGTCCACCATCGAAAGATGTCAAAGTCAAAGGAGTTAATTCAGCTGCGGTGCAGGCCTTCTTGAAAAAACAGACCGTGGAGCAAAAGAAAAAAGGTGCTCTTTTTTTTTTTAAACCTGGTTTAGCTGTATATAATATCTCCTGAAATGCATAGTCCATCCAAGTCATTGTTTACTTACTGTCATGCCATTGTCAGCCTGTAAGACTACAAAAAGATTGCTCTTTTCCATATAAATAAAATGAAATGGGATGGATGCTGTCAAGATAATTACCTTAAAAGCACCATAAAAGCAGTCCATATGACTTATATTTAGGCATGCCACATCAGGATTGACCTAAACCACATAAAATGTCATATTTAGCTTTAAAGTAACCGACTGTTTGTACACATTTTTCAACCAGAAAGTCATTTTAACTCTGTGTTCCAGTTTCCAGTTATTTTGACCGGGACTGTATTTTCTAGTTATGTTATCTAGAGCCCGACCGATATATCGTTTTGCCTTTTGACTGGTACTGTACTATAATATACACAAAGAATATCGGCCGATATATCGGTATCTGCCATTTTTTTTACTCCCTAATATCGGTATCGGTCCCAAAAAACCCATATCGGTCGGGCTCTAATGTTATCGCATTGGATTAAAGCCTACTGACTTTGCTTACGCAGGGTACAACAACTTCCCAAAAAAATTGGATAATCGTTGTACTTTTTAGGATCCCCAGTCATCCAATAATATTGTGGGGGCAAAACATATAATGCAATGCAAGACAATGATGTTTGAAAGATGAACAAATAACACTTTTTCCTCCTAAAATTATTTATTGATAATCAAGTAAACCCAAGTTGGTTCAGTCCATTAAGTTTTCATCTTTTTTTTTTTATTTTCTTGAAACAACACACACAATGTCACAAAATAGCTACTATACAGGAAAAATACGACATCGAGCACCCTTAGCTGTAACACTGTACAATACATGACTTTTGAGCCAAGAACATTAAAGCTTTATTTTAGAACCCCCCACCCAAAAAAAAGGAGTAAAGGTTACTTCAAGTGCTTTAAAATCAGGAGTACATGAGCAACAGCGTGTTAATATACAATCTTTTATCCTGATGGACGGCAACAACAGCTATCCAAATAGTGTATATTCAGACAGTTTGATTAAAAGAGATGTAATCCAATATATTCAATCTGCCTGTAAGAACAGTCTTATTGGTTTCCAGATCTTGATGAAAATGGATAATTTCTCTTTTAATATAAATCTCAGTTCTTCCAAATGTAACATATTTCCCAGTTCCCTTGCCCACATCTCAAAAGTAGGGACAGAATCTGCTTTCCACATCTGTAAGATCAGTTTTTTTTGCAAGTAACATGCAGAGCGAAATGGCCTGTGTTTGATATTTACTGCAAAATGCATTTTCTGCACCTAACATTAAGTGTTCATCTTGAAATAATAACAATAGAAAGGTTTTTCTTATGCTTATAAGAATCAATAAAGATTTCACAGCATATAGACACGTGAAACACAACCTGAAGGGGGACGTTTGTACAATTATACTAAATGGCCTTTTTACTTGCTGAAAAGTTTTGAACTATCAATCAGATGACACAAGATATGTAGTAGATTCTGTAGGGGTGTGCGATATCACGATTTGTGATCGTGGATGATTAAAATGTCTTCATGATCTGCTTTTGAAGAAATATCGTAGTATCTGGATTTGTGCGTGCTATGGTGCCCATTCTGTCAGTTGCAGTTCTGGCGCCTCTGTCTCAATAATGTTGTACAAATCCACATACATTCACATCAAATGTTACTCAGCGGTAGAGTTACACTCATGGGACACTGCACTTATTCACAATCACAAAGGTACATTATTTGCATGGGTCTGATTGTGTTAATACTGTCAAAAACACACAAGGTGTTTTTGGGTGAACTATCCCTTTAATGTTAATAAAGCAACAAAACAGAGAAAAATCACTGACTGCTCTTGACTGAAGAACTTCAATACAGTTGCTTTAATAAGAGTCAAATGTATCATTTATACAGTGAAGTGTATGTGGTGTTTTATTTTTATATTTGTTCATTCAGTTTATTGAATGCTACTGCTAATTACACCTCCTGTACCTGAAAAAAGCACTATTTGTTTTATTTGTATATTATCTGTATTTGTAATGTGTATCTTTGTTCTTATTTTTTAATAACAAAGATAGGGTTGCAAAGGGGTGGACAATTTCCGGAAACTTTACAAAAATCCCAGAAATATTCCCAAAAAAAGTCCTGGAAACTTTCCAAAATTTCTGGAATGTTTCCGAAATTTACTGGAAATTTTCCACCTTTTTGCAACCCTAAACAAAGATAATATAATGACAATGATTTTTTTCTTCTTCACCCACTTTGGTTTAAATGCCTGCCATTGTTTTTATTTTATATTTTGTTAATTTGTAAGGCTTTGTTTTTAAAATAGGGAAATAGTTTGGCTGTACTGCTCAGACAACTTGCAAAATAGTAAAACCAACATGACAAAGAATCATGATAAAATCGTGATTTTTCTGAAAAAAATTGAAAAATCACTGTGATCAACTTGTGATCTGATATTTTTGCCATATTGCCTACCCCTAACAAGAAGTTTTTCAGCAAAGGATTGATCATTTAGAGGCCTTAGAAATTTACGTATTAAATATGATATAATTGACTTTATGGGGTTGGTCAGGATTGGAGCTAAACTCTGCAGGATAGTGGCCTTGCAGGAGAAGGATAAGACACCCCTGCCATAGGGATTTGGAAAGGCATGAGGGTGAGAATATAACAATGGCACTTCTCATATGATGCATATTTTGATGTTTCTCTCATTCCCTTTCTTAGAGCTACAGAGTAAGAAAGCAAAAGAGGAACTGTTGGCCAAAAGAGTGGAGCTGAAATCAGACAGGAAGGCAAGAGCAATGGCTTCACGAACCAAGGACAATTTCAGAGGTTACAACGGTATCCCTGTCATAGACCAGCCCAAAAAGAGGAGCTCGAAGGGCGATACAACGGAAGAGCAGCAAAGTTTGAACTCGTATGATGATGATGATGATGGTGATAATTACGGCTGTGAGGGAACAGATTCTGAATCTGAAGAACAAATCATGCCTGTCAAGCCTCCGTTTCAGGCTGAGTCCTCCAACAAAGTTGACAGCAAACCGAAAAAAAACAGTGCTCCAGTAAGGCCCCCACCAGCATCAATGAACTTTGCAGACCTACTGAAACTTGCGGAAAAGAAGCAGTTTGAACCTGTTGAAATGAAAGTAGTGAAGAAGACCGAAGAGAGGCTTAGAACAGCAGAGGAGATTCGGGAAATCGAAATGGAGCGCAGAGTTAAGAATCAGGATAGAGGAAAGGACGCCAAACCAGACAAGATTTCAAGACACAAATCCAGCTCAAATTCACAAAAGAAAAGTGTAGACCGAGATGGCAAAAATGAGAAATTGCACAAGCCATCAGGAGAAAAGTACCAGTCAAGTAGTACCAGCAAAAAGCCAAAGCTTCAAGCATTCAGTGAAAGAACTCCAAGTTCTGCCAAACTGCACGGAGACAGAAATTCAGGCTCCTCAGGTGCCTTAAATGGTAAAGCTGCCATGAAGAATGGTGTGTCGTTTCAATCGAAAAAAGCACCATCCAGACCCTCACAAGGCCAAAGGCCCACAACCTCAAGTGACCTTATCCCAAAGAAGGGGAATATCTCAGTACCTCAGGGGAAATCAAGTATTTCAGGAAGTCGCACTGGAGTTGCTCCTGGTGCAGCTAGACCAGGTCAAGAACCACACAAAAATTCTGGGCAAGGTAGACCTAGTAACTCCGACAGGGGTGGGCAACCTCCGAAACAAGCAAGACCAGGACATTCATCACGGCCTGGGAGCAACGGACTTGTACGACCTTCTTCTGGTGACCCCTCAAAGCAACCAAGACCAGGTGGTAGTTTGCAAGCTCAGCTGGTTCCTGGAAGCTCCAAGGCCTCCATAAATGGACCAAGCAGGATGGGAGGTGGTATTTCTGGGAGTCCGTTAAATGGCATGGGCTCTGGCCCTGGAAGACCTCAGTGCACTGTTATTTCAGAGACTATTTCATCAAAGAACTTTGCACCAAAACCTGGGATGGTTCCAAGACCTCTGGGCCCTCAAGGCCCCAAGACAGTGGTTGGACCCTTAGGCCACAGAATCCTGGTTAGACCTCCTGGTAAGGGTTGTGGTAAGAACCTCTTAATGGCTAAGTGTTTAATGATTTCTGTTTGTTAATATTATTAAGATAACTACTATTTCAACAGATCCCAGTCCCAAGATAACACAAAGAACTTCCTACTTGTCCCTCAAAACTAATTCCACTTAATGTAATGAACTTGCAACTGAAGTTGATGGGGAAATGCATTAGACCATATTAAACGTTATACACGTACACATTTCCTATCTGGTGTTGACATGAAAAGTGTGTCAAAGTCACTTGCTAACCTTGTCTGTTTAAAGTTCTATACAATTCTATTCAACTCCTGTCATGTAAAGACGGTAACCTATAGAATTATACATGCAATCAATTCCTGATGGACAAAATCGATTCCTGTCCTACGTTTTCTTTCTCATACAGAAAGCAGTTTCTGGAGAAAAGATGCCGTTTTATGACTTTCATGAAACAAGTTGAAATTAGTTTTGATGGTAATCGACCGCCCGTTAAGGATATTAATAAACCAGTTGTCATGAAAGATCCTTGTTGCTTTAATTTTTGTGTATCAATTCTTGCGTTGTTTGTTGCTCCAAGTAATTGTATTACATTTTCTTTTGGAATGAGTTTGTATTATTTACGCATGTATTCATTCTTATGTTCTATAAAAAATAATTTTTGTCTTTAATTTGTAATCAGTAGCAACATTAATGCCTTGTGTGTATTCTTACAAGTTTTTGAAGTTGTATCCCCTCTACTCCTGCTATTTTTAAAGGACCAGCGTTGCCCCCCATAACATCCAATTATAAACGGAAGTATGAGGATGAGGAAGATTTAGACTCTGAGATGGACGACTTCATCGACGATGAAGGAGAAGACCAAGATGAAATTTCAAAACATATCAGGGAAATCTTTGGCTATGACAAGTCCAAGTGAGTTCTTACCCAACTTAAGGTTACATAAAATATCCTTGGGCTTGAAAAATACTGTATGCTGGTATTTGATCACGCCAGTTATAGGCAACGTGTTTACATGTAGATGTTTGCGTATTTGCATAGAATGTTTTTTGCCTTAAATTACAAGGAGTTTGCCTACTTTCTGCTAAATTTGTGTCTTTTGTTTTAACAGATATAAAGATGAAAGTGACTATGCATTGAAGTTTATGGAGAGCAGCTGGAAGGAACAGCAGAAAGAGGAAGCGAGGAGGTAAGAATTCAGCTGCAAACTACAAGTGGGTAAATATTAGTTCTGACAAACTGCTTTGGTTCATCATCATTTTCACCAAATCATCACACTATTGCCTTCTTTTCTGTGTTTTTTGTTTTTGGTTTTTTGCCTTGCCTTGCCCCTGATTGTCTGATTAGCCTGCGATTGGCAGTGTATGAGGACCAGGAGGAGGAAAAACAAGAACTTGAGGAGATGAGGCGGAAGAATGCCAAGAAGAGAAAATGATCGTGATGATTGTGTTTCCGACAGACTGAAATAAAACGCTTCTCTCCCTTTATGCAGAGGACCGGCGGAAATTACGTTCCTTAATTACATCTTTTTTTGTTTCTGCCTCAGTTTACGCCTGGGCATCAAGGAGGATGAAGAGGACATGCGTATGGAGGAGGAGGAGGAGATGAAAACAAAACTAGCAATGAAAGCAAAGCGGAAAAAAATGTAGTTTACCATGCTTGACTTTGATCTCGTCTTATTTTGGGTGGGAGGAACCGAGTGGAATGGAAATGCTTTCCTTGTGCCGCTGATGTTACACTATTTATTTGAATGCCCAAGCCATGGGAGCAGGTTTGCACTATCAAGAGCCCATCTGAGAATCACAATAGCATTTTTTTGTATCTGTAGAAACCATGAAAGTATATCGATGTGGAAGCCTTACATCTCAAGCACCAACTTCCAGATTGGACCTGATTTAGGGAGAGTTATTTTATTACTTGTACTATTTAATTGGTGAAAAAAGACAGAAGACTGCCATTTTTCCAATGTATTTTTTTGTTAAAGGGATTTGACAGATTCTGTTGTCCTGTCATTTGTTAATTCTTTGTTTTTGCTGTAATGGTGGAGCTGGTTACAGAAACCTGGAAGTGAAATTAGTTACCTTTAGCTGGTATGAAACTCAAATATTAACTTTGCTCTGTGGAACAGATTGGTCACGTTGCACAACGTGCTTGTAATGCAAATGACATCATTCACATTTCAACATTTCTTGCATCCTCTAGATAACTAGTCAACATTTGTAACATGGCAATAGCATGGTATTCTGCGAAGAATAACATCAAATGGCCACCACAGTAGTTTTTGTAGAAGTTACTGATCCAGACAACCAGTGTAGACATTTTAAGCACTATGCTCAAAAAAGATGCTAGTAGGTGTAATTTTTAATTAGTCAAGAAAGACAGCAGTATTTGTTTTGACCATCAGATAAGTAGATAATTAATTAGTCTAATCTTTATAAATTTGTACCACTTGCTCTGGATAATTTTGTCACTGGACCAGAGTGAACAGCCGCACGAGTTTAATCATGTCTTTATTATCCGCTTCAAAGCAAGGAACATAAGATATAATACATCTAACAGTGCAAGCAAATTGCATGTAATGGTGGAGCTGGTTACAGAAACCTGGAAGTGAAATTAGTTACCTTTAGCTGGTATGAAACTCAAATATTAACTTTGCTCTGTGGAACAGATTGGTCACGTTGCACAACGTGCTTGTAATGCAAATGACATCATTCACATTTCAACATTTCTTGCATCCTCTAGATAACTAGTCAACATTTGTAACATGGCAATAGCATGGTATTCTGCGAAGAATAACATCAAATGGCCACCACAGTAGTTTTTGTAGAAGTTACTGATCCAGACAACCAGTGTAGACATTTTAAGCACTATGCTCAAAAAAGATGCTAGTAGGTGTAATTTTTAATTAGTCAAGAAAGACAAAGCGGTATTTGTTTTGACCATCAGATAAGTAGATAATTCATTAGTCTAATCTTTATAAATTTGTACCACTTGCTCTGGCTAATTTTGTCACTGGACCAGAGTGAACAGCCGCACAAGTTTAATCATGTCTTTATTATCCGCTTCAAAGCAAGGAACATAAGATATAATACAAATAACAGTGCAAGCAAATTGCATTTCCCACAGCGTTTGCCTGCTTTGTTACTTCCAGTGTTACATAATTAAGGTCACTTGGCTTCTGGGTCGCCGCTATGGTTTCTGGGACCCCTGAACAGCATATTGACTCCAGTGTTGCTAGATTGGATTGAAGATCTCAGCCCAACTACAGCGTAAAACCGTATTTTTTTTTTTACATTTTTAAACTACAATCATCCAACCTAAATGTTTTGTCACCCAGTGTATTTGTTTTTCAATTTATAATGTTGATTCATATTTATGTTGCGAGGAAGATACTTAAAAAGAACTTGGATTTCAAACTCTGAATTGAATTAATTTTAACTAAAAAAGACAAGTAAACAGTCAATAATAAAATAAGAATAGATAAATGACAAGCAAAATGGCACAAACACATACGATAAAAAGATACAAATAAAATGAACTGTGCTTTAAGTTTTTCAGGTAGGTATAACAGTAATATTCAGGTACAGAAATACCACAGAAACTGAATAATCTAGTTAACTTTAAAATAACACTGGTTAGTCTTCAATGTATAAATAAACATTAATGACAGACAGCAGCAGGTTTATTTAGGTTGCTGTCTCTTTAAGACCTCATGCACGGATCAAACTGTTACACATAAGTTTTGTTTCGCAACTGTTTATATTAACTTAATAGCCTGTATACTGACAATGTTTAGTATAAATCGACTGTTTACATGAATACTCATCCAGACGGGCACTTTGACATATTTTTGTATGTATTTGGCCGTTTATGCGCAAAGGC